>NW_010363077.1:408159-594833 GCF_000414095.1 Morus notabilis
AATTTCTCAAGTTGATCTTTCACTTTTTGCAAATACAAAGCCATGTTCTCCCCTTTTGCTTGAAATTCTTCTCGGACTTGGTTCACTATCAACTGAGAATCGCTATATATCTTTAAATTTTCAATCTGCAATTCTTGAGCAAGCCTTAGTCCTGCAAGTAATGCCTCATACTCAGCTTCATTGTTGGAAACTTTGAAAGCAAACCGCAAGGCATAGCGAATCCTATCATTTTTTGGGCTTATCAAAATCAGCCCTGTCCCGCACCCATTAACATTCGATGCTCCATCCACATACAACTGCCACACCAGGCCAAATGGTTTTTTGAGAATTGAGGCTTGACTTGATTGTGGATCTTCTAGAACTTTACGTTGCGGAACCGAAATCGTGACTTCTTCATCTTCCACCACTACTGGATAGGAAAACTCTGCTACAAAATGTGCTAATGCTTGTCCTTTAATGGCCGTCCTCGGTTTGTATTTCACTTCAAACTCCCCCAACTCAATTGACCACTTTGCTAGTCGCCCAGACATATCTGGCTTTTGAAGGACTTGCCTCAAAGGATGACTCGTTAAGACTATTATCGGATGAGATTGAAAGTATGGTCGTAGTGCCTAAGGGGGGTAGAGCTGTAACACCCTGAAGAATTAATTGAGATTAATTAAGGTAATTGAGATTATTAGTGTGCCTAATCTGATTTAATTAATTGAGTTTAAATAATTCCAAGGTATTTAAATTATTCACAGTAATTTATTTAATCCAGAAGTGTGTATGGGCGCATTTCTGGACTGTTATATTTTACACATGTCATTTTCTTTTATTTTTCTTTTCTTTTCTTTTTCTTTTTCCTTTCTTTTCCTTCCTTTTCTTTTTCTTTCCCGTGCGTTTCTCTCTCTCTCACACTTCTGTGATCTCTCTCTCTCTCCCTCTCTCTCCCATTTGTATCTCAAATCAAAACCGGATTCGAACCAAGAGTGATTTCAAAGAGTTTTCAACATCAAGAGAAGGATTCGAGGTAAGATTACTGAAAGAACCTCTCTTGAATCTATGTTTTTCAGATTTCAAAACTTATTTTTGGTTCAAAACGGATTTTGATGGATTTTGAGTAAAACTAGGGTAGAAATTGGAGATCTTGGGTTCTTTGGACTTGTTTTAGTACCTAGAACCCGGATCTAGTGGTTGTCCCTTGAGATTTTGTGAATTGGGACTGGATTTGCAGGTTTTTGAACTGATTTCCGCGAGTTTTCGCGAACTGGCGTTCTCCACCGGTCGACCGCATCAGTCGACTGGATCTTGCTATGGCCGCCGGCCGACCGGTCTGGTCGACCGGATGCACACCACCGGCCGACCGGTGGTGATGCAGTTCTCTGTCACCGGTCAACCGGTGTACACGAGGTTTTACCCTATTTGGCCTGAAATTGTTATTTTGACCCCTGTTTTTGGGGAAAACCCAAATTAGCTTCATTTGGGGACTTTGGATAAAAGAATTAGCATCTTTAATCCTTGTTTGAGATTGAAAACCCTTGGAATTGATTATTGAAACATGAAATTTGATTAGGGCACACTAATAGGAAATCTTGGTATATGATTGAGATTGGATTACTTTAGGACTGAGAATTGATCCTAAAGTGTTGTTTTGTATCAGTGATCGCTGAGGATTCAGACTGAAGGGGCTTGAGGAAGCAGAAGCTGGAAAAGGCAACGCTAGTCCCAGGTTTGATAGTGCGAGGTAGGATTCCTATCCCTTTTCTTTGTGAGCCCGTTTTCAAAAAAGATTTTGGCCTTGAAAATGTTTTAAAGAAAAGGGATTGATTTGTGAAAGAAAATGCTTTGAAAACCATGGCTTGTTTAGTCATGGAACCTCATGGCTTATCCAGTCATGGGGCCCGCGGCTTGAGTAGTTCGTGGGGTCATGTGAACGATTTCATAATGTTAAATGGATGATTTCTTAAGAGTAGGCGAGGCACTTGGTTAGGTAAGTAATTTGTACTAATTACTTGCTGAAGCCTGTAAAACGGTTATTTACAGTTACATTTCCTTTGAGAAAAAGGATGTGAGGTTCCGGCTGTTCTGTCGGGACTGAATGTCTTATTTTATTTACTTATTCATTTATGCATTCCCTCACACATTTATTATTCATTTATTTATAACGTTTATTTCAAATTATATCCTACTGGGCCTTTCGCTCACGTTTTATGTTTTAAATGTTAAACCCCTCCCAGGAGATTCTAGGAGCGGTGCACAGTAGCTGGATATTTGCTACGGAGCAGCTGAGTTGTGCTGCTGTTGGAATCAAGTGAGGATCGTGAACATCCTCTTGGACAAATGTAAGGAATTTGAGAATTCTGTAAACTTATGTAATATTTGGATTTACTAGACTGTGGTTGATGTTTGTTGTAATGATTATTTACATGAACATGTATGTACGATAGTGTATGTACTGTGGGGTGGAGCCCTGTGTGTCAGAGGCTCCGGGATTCTGTAGTAATGAAATTATATTTTAATGCAGTTAAGTGTGGGGCCCGGTTGGGAATCTGCTTTATTAATCCCTAATCGATCTCTATGTCACCCACCCCGTTTGGGGGCGTGACATAAGAATACAAAATTTTTTCACTCAAAAGCTTCTCAAAGGAAGAAGAAGAATGAAATTAAGGGTCGTGAGAAGAGTGATAAGAGATGGGTGATGAGTGACCATAAGGTTGTTGAAGAGATCAAAAACTATTTCGCTGAGATTTTCACGTCGTCCTTGCCGAATTATGTGGATATAGAGTCTGTAACACAAGCAGTGACCTCTCGTTTATCTCTTGAAATGTGCTCTATGTTGGAGGAGCCTTTCACGAGGAAGGAGATCCATCAAGCTCTCTTTGCTATGGGACCTACCAAAGCCCCGGGACCGGATGGATTCCATGCGGCGTTTTATCAAAAGAATTGGGATATTGTAGGAGATGACTTAACTAATATGTGCTTGCGGGTTCTCAATGATGATGCCTCTTTCCAAAACATGAATGCGACTAATGTTGTTCTTATTCCGAAGATTAAGGAAGTAAGGAGGGTGTCAGATTATCGACCAATAAGCCTTTGTAATGTCTCTTACAAGGTTATTTCCAAGGCTTTGGCTAATCGATTGAAATGCGTTCTCCCATTAGTTATCTCTCAAGAACAAAGTGCTTTCATCCCAGGTCGGCTAATTACTGACAATGTGCTTGTGGCTTTTGAGATCCTCCGTTCGATCCGACGTATGGTTAGCGGCAATGTGGGCTTCATGGGGATAAAACTTGATATGAGTAAGGCCTATGATAGAGTTGAGTGGCCTTTCCTTGAAGGGATGATGGAGAAAGTTGGGTTTGGGCAACGTTTTCGAGGGTTTATCATGAAATGTGTCTCCTCAACTAGTCTTCCCTTTATGATGGGCAATGAATCTCACTGTTCGATTCGGCCAAGCCGGGGGCTTCGCCAAGGTTGCCCTATTTCACCTTACTTATTTCTTCTATGTGCGGAAGGGCTTACTGCATTACTCAAGCAAGTGGGGGTTTCTGAGAGGTTAGCAGGGATTGCAGTTGCTCGCGGAGCGCCAAAGGTAAGCCATCTCCTCTTCGCCGATGACTCCATCATTTTTGGGAAAGCTAGGAGAGATGATGCAAGGACAATTATGGAGATCCTTGAAATGTATGCGAAAGCTTCAGGGCAAGTGATCAATTTTGCTAAGTCAAAAATTACTTGTAGTCCCAACACTAGGGAGGAGTCAAAAGATGAGGTTAAGGGGTGTTTGCGGCTTGATGAGAATAATCTCTCTTATGATAAGTACCTCAGGCTGCCCTCTTTTGTCGGTAGGAATAAACGGGCTACTTTTAATGCAGTCAAGGATAATGTTTTTAAGAAGCTTACGCTTTGGAGAGGGAGGCTATTCTCTATGGCTGGAAGGGAAATCTTGATTAAAGTTGTGGCTCAAGCTACTACCACGTATACCTTGGGTGTCTTTCGGATCCCTCAAGCTCTCTATCAGGAGATTCAAGCTATGATTTCATGGTTCTGGTGGGGCGGCAATGACACTGATAAGAAGATCCGTTGGGTAAAGTGGGAGCTATTATGTCGTCCTAAGAGAAAGTGGAGTATGGGCTTCCGTGATGTGGGTGCGTTTAATCAAGCACTTCTAGCGAAGCAGTGTTGGCGAATCCTTTCAAAACCTTCCTCCCTTGTTGCCATGATTTTTATGGCTAAGTATTTTCCAAGGGAAAATTTTCTTGATGCTAACATTGGACATAACCCCTCATATACTTGGCGTAGTATATTATGGGGACGAGAACTGTTGAAAGGTGGCATTCGTAGACGTGTTGGTTCCGGGAAATCCATTCGATGTTTTAGGGACCTTTGGATCCCTATACCTCATTCTTTTCGTCCAATTACGGCAGTGACTGAGGAAACTGAAGATTGGTTGGTGGAGGATCATATTATCAATAGGCAATGGAACTGGGAGCTTATTCGTCATATTTTTCTCCCTATTGATCAAGAAATTATTCTCAACATGTATTTGAGTTGTGGCTCTAGTGAAGATCTCTAGGTGTGGGATTATGATTCTAAGGGGCTCTATTCCGTTCGTGCGGGCTACAAGCTTGCCATGAGTCTAAGAAATTCGGCTAGTAGCTCTGGAGGAAGAGGGGATAGTGTGTGGTGGAGGAAACTGTGGGATCTTCATATTCCTAACAAGATCAAGAACTTCATGTGGAGGACAATTTCGGGTTTCTTACCAACCTTTGCCAATTTAGTGCGGAGGGGGATTAATTGTGCAACGAGATGTCAGCACTATGGTGAGGAGGATGAATCTATTTGGCATGCTCTTTGGATGTGCTCTACTGTTATTCAAGTGTGGGAAGTGAGTGCCTTTTGGCACAAGTTAAAACCTCTCAAAGCTGGAGGTTTTGAAGCTCTGTGTGTCATGTTTAGCAATGTAGCAACTGAAGAGGACCTTGAAATTTTCTGTGTACTGGCGTGGACGATTTGGGCGGCTCGGAACCAATTTATCCATCACCGACTATATCGGGAGCCGACGGATATCCTAGGAAAAACTGGGCGGATAATTGCTGAGTTTCAGAGCTGTTGTAATCCGGCGGCCAAACATCGGACTACGGTGCCTGTTAGTAAAGTACGCTGGAAACCTCCGGTGGCTGGACTTTTCAAGCTTAATACTGATGCGTCAGTTCGAGAGGGTACGAGCTCCATTGGAATAGGTGTTGTCATCAGGGATGGGGATGGAATAGTATGTGCTTGCCTGGTAAAGAGGATTGCGGGATCTTTCTCACCGTTTTTAGCTGAATGCATGGCCCTTCGGGAAGGTCTTATTTTCGCACAAGAGCGGGGGTTCTTCATCAGCGTGGCTGAATTTGATGCTGTCTGTGTAGTTCAAGCGGTTAAGGAAAGCTCAACGATGGGCGAAGAAGGCGTTATTATAGAGGATATTGTTCGGTTATTATCCTCTATGGGGAGGGGAAAGTGCTCTCATATAAATAGAAGTGGTAATAAAGTTGCTCATGTTTTAGCTTCTTTTGAATTTAGTTGTATACAGGACTTTGTTGGGGTTCATATGATCCCTTATTTTGTATCTTCTGTTATGCTTGCCGATTTGGCTACTTAATCTAATTGATGTTTTCCTGTTTCAAAAAAAAAAAAAAAGTCCTGAATTTAAAAATGTCTACTTAAATAACTCTTTTTTTTTAAAAAATCCGGCCCATAAAATCTTGATAAGAGGATAACAAAACTTTCAAAGTAATAATTATTAAAGAAATTTGATAAAAAAATTATTTTAGTGTTGTGTGATATACCGAAATATGTGTATGATACTATTTATTTTTTATAATATTAAATATGTACCTCAACGTTTTAAAATCTTTTTAGTACCGTCGTGTTAATTTTTTAAATATAAAATTTCAAATATGCTCTTCTCATTAATTAATTAGAAACTAAAATTTTTAAAACTCATATTTTAAAAAATACTTTAAATTTATTAAAAATAAAAAGATTAAAATTATAAATTTATCACTGTTAAACCATTGATAAATCGATAATAAATAGGTCATCTCTTATTAATTATGGGTGAATCACTAAGTGAGTATTGTAGAAAAATGACTATTTCCTTAAAATAAAACAAAATTTGGCCATTTATTAAAAAATGGTAAAAAGAGATCTTTTCCCTAATTTTCTCATAATTTTTAACAAGAAAAAATCCATTATATGCATTATGTACCAAAATTTATAACAAACTCATAACAATAATATAAGAATAATATTAGGTACGCCAACTCAAATTGTAATTTTTTGTACTAATTTATATAGCATGTGAGTTGTCATATATTTATTGGTATATGTAATGTCTTATCATTAATTAACGTGGCAATATTTTGAACACCCACTAATATAAAAATTGACAACTTACATGTCATATCAGTTGTTATACAAGAGCTAATGTTTGAGTTGGTATCCCTTACATTATTCATAATATATCTAACAATACAAAAAAGAGCAAAAACTATTTTCTATGGAGCTACCACGTGGCAACCCTTCACTTATCTTTTTTTTCATTTTTTTTTGTATTTTTTATACTTTAATGTTTTGTGTGTTTTTTAAAAATATATTGTTACTCACTTTACTCTTATCAAAGTATTTTTTTCACATGTGTTTCTATTTTCTTTTTAGTTGATTAAAAACAAATTTCTTCAAATGTGTCTCTACTTAAATTTTTTTTTTTTTGTCAATTGTTATCATTACACATATTCCTTTTTAGAATAAATCTAAAAATCATTAATTAGTTGTATAAATGAATTTCTCATTATTCGGTAAATAATAAACTTTTCATATACCTTCAACACAACAATACGTGTAGAGCACGTCACAAAACTAGTCTATATCTATACATACTTAAAAAAGACAAAAATTTAACTTCTAAGAAGGCTATGTGTTGGCCTTTGGAGGTCACATGTTGACCTCCCATTTCTTTCCTTTTTTAATTTATTAATTTTCTCTCTTTTTTCTTTTTCCATTTTTTGACTTTTTTTCTTTTTGTCTATTGCCTTTCTCTGTTTTCCTGCATACATATAAAAATATATAAAAGAGCTAAAATTCTTTTTTATAAGTTGCTACATGGGAATTCCTCCATTTATTTATTTTTTATTTTCTTTACATTTTTTTTTTTGGTATCATTTTGCTCCTACAAGAGTAGCATTTTTTACATATATTTCTATTTAATTTTTAATTAGTTAAAATAATTTTCTTCTAATGTATCCCAACTTAATTTTTCATCAATTACTATCTTTAAACAATTTTTTTTAAAATAAATATAAAAACTAGTATAATAATGAAAGTTATAATAAAGCCCCTACACATGCAAAGCACGTGTTTACAACTAGCAGCTTCCACAAAAATAAGTTATGAAGACAGGACATCATTTATTTATTTATTTATTTTTATTTTTTTTTTTTGTCTTTTGGGTTGAATAAAATGAGATTAAAATTATTTTTAATTTATATATATTTTTTATAAAAAAAAATATTATAATAAATTATGAATCATAATTTAAATCATGATATGAATACTCTGACTAAACATCTCCCGAATGTCTTAACAAGGAGAGTTATTGGGGATAGTGTGGAACCAAATTCGTCAACAACGAGGCTGAATTGACCCAAATTTCCTTCATTGCTAAGCAAAATTAATTATTTTTTTTCCCCATATTATTAGTTGGCCCCCCCCCCCCCTCTCATACTCACCATCTTCTTCACAATCACATAACACAAACGAACAACAGCAACACAAAGGACGTTATTATGGAGGAGCCTCTTCTCTCAGGTATAGCTAGCTCAACTCTCACTTCCATTCCATTCCATGCCTTAATTCCTCTTTTCTTCTTCTGCGGCGGATTCTGAATTTGTTGATCGCCGATTGAAGGACAAAGCAGCGAATCTGGAGAGAAGGAAAGCGACGATAAATGGAGTTCCTATCAGTCCGTGGGAAGAAGACCTGGCTCTGTCTTCCCGACCTCTTCTGTCTCCGACGCCTACTCGCCTTCACTTCACGCCGCTTTGCTCTCTTCTCCGGAGCCCCACCGCAACGGTACCTGAATTTTCTGTTGTTTTTTCAATTCGGCGATTTCTGGTTTGATTGTATTTGGTTCTGTTGATTCTTGTATTATGTATTGGCATGGTTTCTGAGACATTGTTGATAAAAAGGAGTTTAGAAAAATTTGTTTTCCTTTTTTAAAAATCTATTTCTGCTTTGATTACTTGGCTTTGTGAATTCCTTTGTAGATGGGCGTAGTTGCCGAGGCAATGTTATAAAGAAGTGAACTTGATTCTCTGATTTTATTTTAGTTTTATTTTTTTTTTATTTTTTTTTTAGACAAACAAAAACATGTTTTTTTGACTTATCCTAGTAAAAATGTTTGGCTTAATTGAGGACATTTTCTTGCCAATCAAGCAAAAAGGAGTTGAGAAAAACTGTATTTTTCTTCCTTTTAAGCTATTTCTGCTTGGAAGTTCTGGAATTTATTTAGTGAGAAGACAAGTTTTGGAAAGCTAGAAGTTGATCCTTTTATAAAATTTTACAGTTTTTGTCGCTCTAAGACTGGTATTTGGCCTGCCTCCATTTTAACTGATGGGAAAATAATTTGGCTCAATCAAGAAAATTTTGCTTACCAAATGAACAGTCAGATCTTTTGTTTTCTATCAACTGGAAGTTGAGCGTAATGCATACATGAATAATGAGTTATGAATGACTTGTTGCAGAGCAAGCTATTGTCTATCAAGGTGTATATGGAGGAGATTATGGTGGTACTGGTACACCGAGCGAAGTTGGCAGGTAATGTAGTATACGATACATCTTTTATCAAGAATGGATTTTTATTTCGAACTGATCAGGTTCTAGTCTCACCCTAATATTTTTCCGTTTCTCTTTTAAGATTCGGGTCTTCTTTTACGTGTTTCTCTTTGGTTCCTTTTATCAAGATCAGACGAGATATTGAAAGATATTTAGTTAGTAAAATATATTTTAATTGAATGTAAATGACTTTGTCTGTACGGTTCATAGGTTTAAACTGAATGTTTAAACTGAAATTCAAATTTTTGTGGGAGAAAACATTGTAGCAAAAAAGTTTCAATTTTGGTTCAAATCTACGAAACAAACAGCACATATAATCCAGCCATGTGAAATTTCGGAGTAACAAACACAGCTCTTGCTTACTTTGGAGGCAAAGGCTTATCTTCATCAATTTGGAGAATCCTAAATTATTTTCAGTATAACAACCATATGTTTTACTTCCACTTCCATGTTTCTCTTCGGTTCCTTTTATCAAGACCAAACAAAATATTGAAAGATATTTAGTTAGTAAAATATATTTTAATTGAATGTAAATGACTTTAGACCCGTTTGGCATTGCTTTTAGAGGCTACTTTTAACTTTTTTAAATAAGCTGCAGCAGGTTGGGGTGTTTGTTAAATCTTGTTTTCGTCCAACAGCTTCTAAAAATTGTTGTCAAACAACAGAATTTGAGAAGCAGGTCAAGGGTTGCTTTTGCACAGCACCTTCTACTGCCATTATCCAAATTTACTAAGATAACCTTAATAATAAAATTAATTCTCAATGTACCTATTTTATTTTTTCATACTGAATTAAAAAATATATATTTTTAAAATAATTATTTAAAAATGAAAATCTTTAATAAGTATGCTATATTAAATTTCATTCAAATATTTTTAATAATTATCAAAATATTTAAAAATAACAATAATAAATATTAGTAGATGAATTATTTTTCTTCTTGAATAAAAGTAATTTATTTTTAAGAATTATTTTAACTAATAAAATTTGAAATATTTTTTAGATTATGAATATTGAACATAAAAATAGAAATAAAACTAACGATAAACATGTATGATAAAGTATGTCTACTTTCGTCCTTATACATTTCAACAGCAATTCCATACACAATTTACCAAACACTTAAATCTTTGCTCCTGGTACTCACATCAGCTTTGTAAAAATATTTACCAAACACCTATATGATTCTGGCCACAACAACTTATTACTAACAGCACAGCAACAGTAAAAATTGTCAACAGAATAACAATGCCAAACTGGCCCAAACTGTATGGTTCATGTGAAATTTTGGAGTAACAAACATAGCTCTTGCTTACTTTGGAGGAAAAAGCTTATCTTCATCAATTTGGAGAATCCTAAATTATTTTCAGTATAACAACCATATGTTTTACTGCCACTTCCATGGAAGCAGTATGCATGCATTTCACCAATTTTTTCATTGAGGCATTTGTATCACTTGAAAATGAGAATTTTTTTGTTTCTCATCCTGTTATATATTCCGGAACCTGTCAAGTATAAATGTATTTGTGTCAAATAGATAAAGCCTAAATTCCATTCAAACAATCATTCTGATAGAGCAAGGCAGGAAGCAAGTAGAGCTTTTTACTACCAAAAGGATACTTGTACATGCTAGAAAATTGCAAACTGTTAGGATTTTTTCATGGAATAGGTTAGTTAGCTTTTCTAGTAAATAAGATGGTTAGGACTATGATATCTAAAGACACAAAGTGGCATAAAGCAGTTTATGAAGAGATCTAGAACAGGTATTTGTTGCTGTTGTTGGATCATTCAACTCTAAATCAATGTGTGCCACAGAAGTCTTTGTTTGGTCATGATTATGGCTCTCCCTCTATAAGCTATGTTTCTTTTTTTGTCTAACTCAGGAATCAAGTTTCCAATTTAACGTTCAACAGTTCTGTGAGAACTGGATCCTTCTTTCTCCTAACAGAAAGATTGTGTGTAGGCAAATTTTAGACGAGGTGGAGATACGAGAGTTGCTCATTGATCATGTTGGGCATCGCTGCTGTTGGGGAAGTCGTCCAGCTCGGACGTGGAACATTCACACAGTGGAAGATTGCAATGTCTATGTTGGAACTCTAGATACTTTCATAGAGGAAAGGGACACTATAAAAGAAACAAAACCATACCTTGGTGGCAATATTGATGGAAAAGACAAGGGACCTGAACTTGGAATCTGGGAACTGGATCTAAGATCTCAGTTCCCTGTTTTATTTGTACCTTATCAGGAATCAAGAGCTAAAATTCCTCATTCTGAAATTATTGAGAAATGCTCAGGTGAGATTCTGGGAATCAATATTTATGGGTGGCGATGGCCGATGAGTGAAGCAGGGCCTTTCTTTTTCTTTTATAAATTGGGATCAAATGGGATAGATTAAAGAACTATTGGTTCCTAGAATTGGTATTCTTTCGACTACTGTGGTTACTTTAAGTAATGTGTTTAAGCATGGAATATGTTATGTTAGTACTTTGAAGTCAGTAAAGTCCCTGTAATTTATATAAATGCACCGTTCTTGTTGCGTTCTAGTCTAACATAAATGTGAAAAAAAAAACTGTAGGTTGCGCTGGACGGGGAGGAATTGTGTGCAGTACATGCAATGTGAATCAAGAACCTGGATTCCATAAGGAAAACCAGATGATTCAGTGCCCTACTTGTTATGGAAGGGGATTAATTGCTCATAGAGACGGTTCAGATACAACGTATGTAACACATTCTGAACTACTACATTTTATAAGTTCCTATCCCTTCTTTTCCAACATAAGAATTTCCGAACCACCTTTGAACACTCAAAACTTGATCTCTTTTGAACTCCAGATGATTTTAATTGAAAACTGATATTGACTGCTAAACACTATATGTAGTCAGAAATCAGATGTAACTTGTAATAGACTAACCGTTGATGTTAGAATGGGATAGCTACCACTCTAATTTAATAGATACTTGTGGGTGCTTTTAAAGTCATTTTCTTTTTTCTTTTACATTTTTTGGCTGAAATTGAAAGAATCAGGTTCCTTGTCCGTGCAGATGCGTGAAATGTGATGCTAAGGGGAGCATTCCTTGTGCAGCTTGTGGATCCCGCGGTCTTATTAAATGCGAGACATGTCGTGGGAGCGGGTCTCTTGTTACTCGTAGTATTTGCATTGTTAAATGGTATGTATTTATGACCTTATGTCGTGCCTATAAATGTGAGCATGCTCTTGCTGTCTTTCTTTTGCGCCAACCACGCCCTTGATACCTAATTATACATGTTTCTGATACTTTTAAGCGACTTTGAAGGACCAGTTAACTTATTATCCTTGGCTTGTGGGCAATTACTAAATTGTTTTCATGTACTCCAACCTTCTCATTTCTACTCTGGGTCCACCAAAATAAACTGATCCATTGTCTCACAGGAAGACGGTATCAACCCGGAAGGTCAGTGGAACCAGCGGAGCAGCATCAGTTCCTGATGAAGTTTTCCATAGAGCCAAAGGTGTCCAGTTATGCAACACTCAGGCATACCAGTGCACTCCAGCCTTCTTTGCAGACTCTTTCTTCCTCAACAAATTTTCTTCTGAAGTTATTGCAGACAGAGCCTCTGTCCCTCCCAGTGCAAGGGTCATATGCGAGAGGCATACCATCTCTGTTGTGCCGGTGATACGAGTTACCATGGCTCACCGTGGCCGATCCTTCAGTTTTTATATAATCGGAAATGACAGAGAGGTATACTTAAAGGACTACTATCCCTCAAGATTTTGCTGGGGTCTATGTCCTTGCTTAGAATGGTTGAAGTTTTAATTTGGCAGATTCTATCTGCAAGACTCAAGGGCTCACTTTTCCGTGCTATCAATGTTCATAGTTCTGGTCTGGGCCTGCTTTGTGAGAGTACCAAGCTATTTATTGGTTGAAGTTATTGCGTTGTTTATTTATGTCCATAGGATGATATATGTGAAGGTTAATAAGAGAAGTGAAACTATTATTGCTTGATAAGTTTCTGTATCTAATAGTGCTTTTATCTTGAGTTTTCCCTTGTAATATCTTATTGAATATTTTGGCCTTCTGACACGTTTGTGAATATTTGTGAGTGCAATTCCATTTGTCCAATATAGTTACAGATCAACACGTGAAGTTTCAGGATTGTATGCCCCTTGTAAAGAGTATTGGAACTGTAAAGAGTATTGGAACTATCACTAGCTTTGCCTTTTCGCTTTTTTGTTTGTATACTATAATGTATGCATGTTTTACTCTTCATTTGTCATTTTACATATTTCTACCATAAAAATGAGTCATTTTATATATTTGTTACGTTTACTATTGTAGATTCCTTTTCTCCCATTTGTTTTTACAAAAGAGTGTACCTTATTCAATATGGTCGATTTGATCGAGTGAAAAACTCTTATGTAACTTTTTTTAAGTAATTTTGCTAAAAATTTTGCTATCCTTGAAGGGCACTCTTTACTATTTTTCTCCAAAACTTTTCGTGATTGATAACTTTCACATTAGTAGAGGCTCAGGTCGAAAATAAAGGCGAGAATTTTTTTTTTTTTTTTTTTTTTTTAAGGGGAGATTGATAGTTGGACAAATATTCACTTTTTTAATGATTACTCTTTTTTAAAAAAAAAATATTGCATATTGAGTTTATTAAGAAAAATAACCCTACATTTTGGATGTTCTTAATATTTTATCTTTAATTTTCAAATTCATGTCAAATTTTGCCTTTTTCAAGGCTTTAACCTCTAAATTGACACCTTAAATGGTCTTATAACAAAAAATCAATCAAGCGTAACATTTAAGAACAAAGAAAAAAAATCAATTTAAACATAAGCTGGAAAGATAAATTCATAAATATCAAGCTAAGCCGCGAAGGGTAAATTTACCAATTAGTAATTTATTGCAGGTTTATAAGCTGGAAAGGGTAAATTCATCAATTTAAAGATACAAATAAATCAGTTATTGATCTAAAAAAGATACGAATCTGACATGAACTTAAATTTTGAATGTACAATTTTGAGAGCATTCAAAATTGAGGATTACTAACTCAAAATACATGGTATAAAATCGCCAATATCCCTTCTTTTACACTCAGGAAGACTGAATAATGCCAACGCAAAAGAGAGCGCATAATGAAATAAAATTTAAAAAAGAAAAAAAGAAAAAAAAAAGACTTTCTTCAGGAATGAGAACCCTTAACAAGTGCGAGAGAACTAAAATAATTCCACAAACACAGATTTTTACCACCACAGACAGAGATAGAAAGAAAGAGAAATCTTAAAAGAGATAGACCGCTCTCAATCGGTGGAGTCCCAGGCGGATCCTCTGAGAGTGTTAAAAACTCCGCAAGTTTAGAGGCACTAATCATAGTAGAGCTGAGAATACGGTGGAATGATTTTTCATAGTAATAATCTTTTATACCGCTTGTACTGATTATATGCCGGATAGGCGCCCCGACCCCAAGCCAGTGTCTATCTTCATGAAATGACAGCCTTTTATCTCGGTGAACAATGTTCCACTGATTAGGTGGGACAGAATTCAAACTTGCAGTCTTTAGGTCATGATGAGTCGGCAATCGACCATGTAAGCATTGTGAAGTACATTAAATAACTGCATTATCTATTAGTTAATACTTACCAAGACAGTTGAATTGTAAATTTGCTCTTTTCCCTGCATTTCTATCACGAATGCAACTAATCGAATAGAACCGGGAAAATTTACCAAATGCCACCATTTCTCCATCCCATTACACTGATAAAGCTAAAGCAGCATCTGATTGTCCTTTGAGATTGATCCAATAATTGTAGCATTACTTCCATTTTCGGCTCTTAAGTGCTTAATATGACAAGTCAAGATCAGCCAAGCAGACACCTTTCTTTTCCAGGGATTAAATAATTTTTAAAAAAAAGCAGAAGAAGGGGAAAAAAGGTGCAAAGTAACACTATAACTATTAACTAAGCACAACATTTATTGTTCATAGCAAAAAAGCTCAACTTTTACTGTTTAGGGGGGAAAAAAAGAAATGACAACAAAGCAAATTATTTGGTCATGTTTGCAACTATCTAGATAATACAGTTTTGATAGGACAGTTGCAAACATGACCAAATAACTGTCTCGTTTCTCTCCAATTGTTGGAATGTTTATGTAGACAAGGAAACAAATTATATGGTCCACCTACGTCCACATATCAACAAGGGATGCACTAACTTTTGCAAACATAGCGTACTTACAAACTCATGCCCCCTGAAACCCACCAAAAGAGCTCGCTGATGCCGGCTTCCAAATCCAACTCTCCGTCCAGACCCAAAATGACGTTGCTCCGGGAACGACTGCCACTGAAGAACTTTCCAAAACTCCAAAACGACAGCGCTCGCGATAACAGTGTAATGGGACGTGCTTCTCGGGTTCATAATGCAGAGGACGACCTCAGATAAATTAGAAAATTAATCCCTTGATTGAAGCAAAAGACGTTAGACGTTAGCAAGAAATCATTGAAATACGTCCTCAATCCCCCGAGCAAGAGAGGTAAAGAGCAAAACAAAAAGGCACAAATAAAGCAGATTCAAAAGGCAGTGAAAAATAGAACCTAATTAACTGAGAAATACAATGAAACCAAACATTACCTCGAGAAAGTCGTACACTATACTGATGAGAATATAGTAGCAGCACCAAAGGAACTATTGTAGGTACCAGTTGGGCCAATTACAAGGGCAAGGATCAAGAGATTTAAAGAAACACTCAATGGGTTGATTCAAGAACTTTGGACTGATTCTAAAAAGGTGAAGTCCAAGATGCGTCCAAATGATGATCAAGTCGTAGTCAATGTCATCAAGGCAATTGAAGGGACTGCATAGAAGTCTTGGACGTGCAATTGAAGGGGCTGAATAGAGTCTTGGACGTGGCACATGCATACATGTTGATTTCTTATTTTCAGCATTCCAAATAAGGAACAGATTACATTCTAATAAATGGCAAATAACTTGCCTATTTTCCAAGACAGCTAATAACCATTTAAAGTCTTTATTTACTTCCCTGATTATAGGCCATTTAATTTCCTGATTGTTAGGCATTAATTACCATAAGATTGTTTCCTTTTTTTTTTTCTTTAATGTTTATGGGCGTGAAAGGCTAGCCGCCTTTATATTTTTGTTTCAACCTATTTATATAGGCGTGTATGCCCCCAAGAAAGACAACTTTTTATGAATGAAATAATATTATTGAGAGTTTTTTCTCGTTAGTTCTTCAAACAACTATTCTGTGGACTTATCAATGCTTCCTTTGGCGTTCAATTTAAACTTATCACTCACAAATTCTTCTTTTTTTTCTTGAGTGTGGCATCTATCCTAATTCTTATACTTTTGATTCTTATCTCTTTAATAGATAACGGGTCAAGGTCTTTGTTTCGTTTTCTATGTTGAGAATCTGAGGCCCCGTTTATTTCACCGGTTCGAGTTTAGAATTCAAGTTTTGCTACAGTAAAAAACTCTCGGAAATAGCCACATTTAACTTTTTTACTACAGTAAAAAACTCTAACATAAAGTCGCATCTCAACTCTAATCAGCGAACTAAACGAATCCTAAGTTAGAACGATCCTTTCTTTGTGAGGTTCATATCATATATGCATTGAAATATAACAATTTTGAGAAGAATAATCAATGTTGCTTATTTTATTAAAGAGTACACGTGAATATATATAGGAAGTAAGGAAAGTTACTGATAAATCATAAACTAAGAAACTAATTATCCCTTCTAAATGATAAGATAAACTAATAAGATAAGCTATAAGATTTGAATATTAATTCAAAGCTCTTATTAGATAGCATTCCTAATAATTATCCTTAATAAATAGAAGATAAAATCTATCATAATCGATGCCCCTCTTCAAGTTGGTGCATAGATGTTCAACATGCCCAACTTGCTTGTGAGAAACTCGAAGTTCGGTCTGAAGAGTCCCTTGGTAAGAATATCAGCTATTTGTTGCCTTGAAGGAACAAATGGCATACAGATAGTTCCAACTTCTAGCTTCTCCTTTATAAAATGACGATCGATCACAACATGCTTGGTTCGATCATGCTGCACAGGATTGTGAGCAATACTAATTGCAGCTTTGTTGTCGCAATACAACTTCATTGGCATCTCAACTGGTCTTCTAAGTTCGTCAAGAATCCGCTTGACCCACAATAGCTCACATACTCCATGTGCCATGGCTCGGTATTCGGCTTCTGCGCTACTCCGGGCAACTACATTCTGCTTTTTGCTCCTCCATGTAACCAAATTGCCCCATACAAAAGTGCAACAATCGGATGTAGACCTTCTATCTGTAATGGAACCTGCCCAGTCTGCATCAGTGTAAACCTCAATAGTCTTTTCTTCGCCTTTCTTAAACAACAATCCTTTTCTCAGTGTACCTTTAAGGTATCTTAAAATTCGATATACTCCTTCAAAATGCTCTTTACAAGGAGAGTGTATAAATTGACTCACAACACTTACTGCAAAGGCTATGTCAGGTCGGGTGTGGGATAAATAAAACAGCTTTCGCACTAACTTCAGGTACCAAGTTGTGTCAACCGGTGCTCCATCCTTGCAATCACCTAATTTTTGGTTCGGATCTATGGGAGTATCTGCAGGCTTGCATTCGCTCATCCCAGTCTCTTTGAGAAGATCTAGCACATATTTTCTTTGCGAGACAGCAATCCCTTTTCTTGATCTTGCAACCTCCATTCCTAGAAAGTATTTCAGGGTTCCCAAGTCTTTGATCTCAAATTCTGAGGCTAATCTTCTCTTTAACTGCTCTATCTCTGTGACATCATTATTAGTGAGAATAATATCATCTACATACACTATTAAGACCGCCACTTTACCATCCTTGGAGTGTTTCATGAACATAGTGTGATCACTCTGAGCTTGGCCATATCCCTAATTTTTCACTGAATGGGTAAATTTTTCAAACCAGGTCCTCGGAGATTGCTTGAGCCCATATAAGGACTTTTTTAGTTTGCAAACTTTGGAGTCAAACTTCTCTTCAAACCTAGGTGGAGAGGCCATGTACACTTCTTCCTCCAAGTCTACATTCAGGTACGCATTCTTTACATCTAACTGTTGAAGAGGCCAATCAAGGTTTGCTGCAATTGAGAGAAGTACTCTCACTGTATTTAATTTGGCTACTGGGGCAAAGGTCTCAAGATAGCCAATGCCATAGGTTTGTGTAAAACCTTTGGCCACCAAGCGAGCCTTGTATCATTCAAGAGTTCCATCCGAGTTATATTTGACTGTAAAGACCCACTTGCAGCCCACAATCCTTTTTCCTCGTGGCAGATCCGTCACTTCCCATGTTTGATTCTTCTCTAGGGCCCTCATCTCCTCATAGACAGCCTTCCTCCACTCGGGAACCTATAAAGCTTCCCGTACACTTTTTAGAATTTCCACAGAAGAAAGTTGTGAAGTAAAGGCTAAGAAATTAGGAGACAACTTTTCATAGAAAATATAGTTAGACATGGGGTGCCTAGTGCAAGAACGAATGCCCTTCCGGGCAGCAATAGGGACATCAAGATCATTACGGATTAGATTGAACTTTTGGGACGAACTCAGTTTGATTGTTACCTGGAATTTCGGACTGTTTAGGTTCCTCCCTTGGTTCGGATTCATGGTTGTGTAAAGAGATAGGACCTTTTTCCTTTGAAGATTTTCTCCTTGAAAAGGTCAGTATATTGGTACCTGTTTTGGTCCCATTCTTTTCACCAGTGAGATTTAATTTGGGTGATGGCACTAAGGATGTCCGGTCCGAAATATTTTCAGCCCTTGTTTCATGTACAACCTAGTCTTGGTCAGAAAATTCTGGTACAAATTCGGATTCTAAAGTCTGATTTTCCTCATCCGGATTTGTACCAGATTTTGTAACAGTGGTTTCTAAATTCAAGTTTGAATCCGGGTTTATTTGAAAAACATCAAGAGTATCATCATCCTCCTCTTCCCTTTTCTCCCCTCCTGAAGATGGTATTCAAAGAAAGATTTATATTCAAAAAAGGTTACATCCATGGTGATAAACATTTTTTTGGAAATAGGATCATAGCATTTATATCCTTTTTGAGTCAGGGCATATCCCACAAAGACACATTTTCTAGCTCTAAGATCAAGTTTCCCTCGATTATGCTCATGATTATGTGTAATACATCCAAAGATTTTCAAAGGGAGTGTAGAGGTAAGTCTGGATGTAGGGTAATTAGTTTCGAAAATATTTAATGGTGTTTGAAAACGTAGAACCCTAGAAGGCATCTGATTTATTAAATAAGTGACTGTTAAAATGGCTTCCCCCCAAAGATACTTAGGGACATTATTTTTAAATAGTACGGCCCTTGCAACTTCTAAAAGGTGTTGGTTTTTTCGTTCAACCACACCATTCTGTTGAGGAGTATCATTACAAGAACTCTGATGAACAATACATTTTTTCAAGAAAAAAGATCCTAAAATTTTATTGAAATATTCTTTCCCATTATCCGTTTGTAAAATTTGAATCTTTATTTGAAATTGAGTTAAAACCATGGAATAAAAATTTTTAAACACATTTTCAACTTCAAATTTATCTCTCAACAAATATACCCAGCTTACTCTAGTGTAAAATTTGAATCTTTGTTTGAAATTGAGAGTTGATAGGGTTGTAAGGGAAAAGTAGAACGATGATGCTTAGCCAATTCACATACTTCACATTGAAACAAAGATGAATTTTTATTTCTAAACAAAACTGGAAATAATTTTTTAAATAATAAAAATTTGGATGATCTAGTTTATAGTGCCATAACATTATTTCTTCATCACTAGTAATAGAGACAGTTCCATAACATGTACTTTGTACTGGCCTTTTTGAACTTGGTCCATTTTCAAAGAAATAAAGTCCTCCAATTTCTCTAGTTCCTGAAACTCACAATAAGATTGAAAGAAGTTAACTTGACACTTAAGGTTACTAGTTATTTTACTAATGGACAATAAGTTGCATGAGAGAATATGAACATGAAGAACATTTTGGAGGATAAGAGAATGAGAGATAACAATTGAACATGTTCCAGCTATTACTGACAATGACCCATCTGCAATTTTAATTTTCTTATTGCCTGCACAAGGGTTATACGATGAAAATAATTTTGAAGAACCGGTCATATGATCGGTTGCACCTGAGTCAATAATCCATGAATGAGATGGATTAAATTTTTCACAAGAAAAGGCTACGGTAAGATAGTTACCCTTTTGAGCCAAAGAGCAAGAAGAGTTTACTGAAAACTGTGGAGATTAAAATAGCTTATACAGGTGGTTTAGTTGTTCCTTGGTGAAGGGAGATACCTCTAAGGTGATTTGCTGCCCTTGAGAGTCTTCATTCACGGTTTGTAAGGCTCTATTTTCTCCTTTGTTTCTCCTCTTTTGACTCTGAGGTGGTTTCCCATGGAGTTTCCAAGCAAGTCTCTTTGGTATGCCACATTTTTTGCAACGGTCACACCAGGGCTTCCTCTTCTTTTCTCCATCTGAGTCACTTCCTTTTGACACTAAAGCCAAACTCTCAACCTCGGGACTATTTTTAGGTTCAAAAGTCTTCAGCATTACTTTGCGCCTAGTTTCCTCTCTTCTTACTTCAGAGAAAACTTCCCTGATGGAAGGCAGTGGTTTCCTTCCTAGGATTCGGCCTCGTACCTCATCTAATTCCTGATTAAGACCTGCAAGAAACACATATACTCGATCATTCTTCTCTCTTTTCTTATGGCGAACACTGTCAGTTGGACAGTCCCATTCAATCTTCATAGCAAAGATCCAATTCCTGCCAAAGTGACACAATGTCATTATAATGAGATGTAACACCACAGTCTCCTTGTCTGGACTTCTAAAGCTTCGTTTTTAATTCAAAAATTTGGGATGAATTTTCCACATCCGAATATATGTCACGGACTACTTTCCAGACGTCTTTGGTTGTGGGTAGGAATAGATGTGGCATTCCAATGGCTGGTTCCATGGAATTGATGAGCCACGCAATCATCAAGGAGTTCTTTGACCTCCATGTTTTCAGGTTCGGATCCCCTTGCTTCACTTCACCGGTTAAATAGCCAAGTTTTCCTCTGCCGTCAATGGCCAGTTTAACAGACTGAACCCACTCTAAATAATTACTGCCGTTCATGGACAGTCAATTGGAGGGAAAAGTTTAAAGATAGGTGCTCTACTTTGCTGGCTGATACTGTGGATTCCAATTGGGTCCTTTTAGAGGATGAGTCACCGCCGGAGGAGGTATTCCTTCCAGTCATCGCTATTTTGTAATCCATAGGGAGGTTTAGGTTTTGAACCTGGTTCTGATACCATAACAGTTTTGAGAAGAATAATCAATGTTATTTATTTTATTAAAGAGTACACGTGAGAAGAATAATCAATGTTATTTATTTTATTAAAGAGTACACGTGAATATATATAGGAAGTAAGGAAAGCTACTGATAAGCCATAAACTAGGAAACTAATTTCCCTTCTAAAGGATAAGATAAACTAATAAGATAAGCTATAAGATTTGAATATTAATTTAAATCTCTTATTAAAAGATAAGACTCCTAATAATTATTCCTAATAAATAGAAGATAAAATCTATCATAATCGACAAAATATAAAAACTTCACAAGTCAATAGGTGAAGCGTGGTGGATACAGATTAGCCATTGACCATCAATCCTCTCAAACACGTTTGTCACAAACTGTCCCCCCCAACTGCTACCCTTTGTCTTAACCAATTCCACACAGGTAACATATCCTACATCCCCTCTAACATGAACTTTAACATCTTTTAGTTCAATATCAAGAGGAAATTCGTAGTTTGCCCAAACATACTCCCAGCTAGTGATAACATCGTCATAACCAGTTATTCCCCTCGCTCCAGGATGCACGCAACAAACCTCATTACCTTTCGCCCAAAGGGTTTGCATTGTAGCAAGATCGCCGATCCTGAACACGTTGTAAAATCGAGCGTTTGCTGCCAATAGAGAAGTTTTTCTGTCCTCCTTGAGAAGTTTGAGGCTATCCCTAATTTGTGCTGCTTTGGCGTAATTCTCCTCTGCAATGGCAGTATGCAGGTCCCGCTCCAAAGTTTCTGCATAATAAATTATGCTTTCACCAGTTAAGCTACCTTCTAAGTCCTCGCCTTTTGCTCGACATCGTCCCGATGATCGTGAAGTATGAATGAAGGTTGCTGCACTGAAGAATATATAATTAGAAGTGTTCAAAACTGGAATATCAAACGAAAATTGGGGAAAGTGAGGAAGGGGAAAAAAATGAACAATAAAATTGAGGGTCGGAAGACTCGAGGCTATGACTTATGATTAACATCATACTGAGCAGAAATTATGCTAAAAGTTTGAAAGCAGAGACAGCATAGATATATACATATAGACATATATATATAATTAAAAAAAATGGGAGAAGCATGGAATGGCAAGAAAAAAAGACTTGCTGCATCTTCCAGTGTGCATGTTTAGTTGACAATGCCAAGGCAAAAGCTGGGTCTTATGTCGTTTGCCATAATTGGGTTGTTTAACAGAATATGAAGAAAGACAAAGTGTTGAACATAAACTCCGAATGCCTAAACACGGCAGGCCGGTCAGCGCCATGGGAGAGACACTTCCCTGGGAATAAATGTCAAAAGTCATACCAATAAATTAAAAGTTGAAAAAAGATAAAAAAAAGGCAAATTTATTCATGTGGTAGATCTTAAATTTGTATTCATCTTGCAATTTACTATTAGTTTAGAAAATCTTTAACCCAATAAAGGGAAAGTTTATCCAACTCTGGCAATCATAAATTAATAGGTGGAATTATGATAACAATATCCTCATTAAAAGCCAAAAACAACAAAAACAAAAACAAAAATACATGCATTTACAACAAGTAAACGACATTTTGAGCTTGATTTGGATTTCAAACACAATCAGAGACCCATAAAGGAAATAAATGAGCACAAAAAGAAAAGCAGAACTCACATTACAACAGAAGCTAGACCCAAGAAGCGCCATGCGCAAAAGGGCGGTGATAAAGCAGCTCAGATTTAGACGACAAGAATCCGTATTATTTTGAAGTGTTAGGGTTCGGATTAGGGCTTTGAGGAAGGAGCTCCTGAAGAGACTCTCTGTGCTTATCTTCTGCAGAAATTATGATGAAAAAGGCATAGTTGGGGACGGGCTTGTCTATGTTCGGTAAACGTGGGCTTACATTTTCGGCCCATATTGCGGGCTTTCTAGAAGAAAGGTTGGGCCCGTTTGGATAGGAAAGAAGACAACCTTAGAGTTCGTAGTTTTTTTTTATTCTTAATTACAGCTTAGTCTTAATTAATATTCTTTTTAATCAAATAATTATATTAGTTAAAGATATTAATAAAAAATAAAATATAAAAATTCAAATTTATGCACTCTAAAATAAGTGCAACAACATTCTCTTTTAATCTTAACAAATAATAAAGTTCAAATATAGTAAAATTTTTAAAATATTACAAGAATAATCAAATTTGATATCATTAAAATAATTATTATAGCATTATATAGTATAAAATGTGACATTATTATGATAATTACTATATCATTTCCATCCATAATACTCAAGGGCTCCACTTCTATGTGCTATCCATGTTTATAGTTACTGACTTGCTTTGTGAGAATACCAAACTATTGGTTTGAAGTTATTGAGCTGTTAATTTGTGTTCATAGGGTGATATTTGTGAAGTTTACTTGATAAGAGAGGGGGAACTCTTATTGCTTCATAAGTTTCTGACTTTTCTGTGCTAATATTGGGTTTATCTTTTTGCAGATCTACAAAGAAAGAGAGGAAGAGAGATTGTGTAGTTGTGTTTTTTTTTTTTTTTTTCCTTTTTAAATTATGCAATCTGTTGAAATTTTATTAAGTTTTTGTGCTTTTGTTTTCCAGATTGTGGATTGCTGGATTTGTTTTATGATTTTTTTAGGTTTTTCTTTATCATTTAAGTGACCTTGGTACTGGTGTTTTCCGGTGGATACCAACTGGTATAATGGCTGGATACAAGCCAGTATTTAGGTCGGATATTAGTATCGTGGTGCCGTCAGGAATTGACAGTTTTTTGTCGGTATCGTCTTGGATACCCACCGGTATCATTGACGAATACGGGTATCTAGGTGGATACTGGAGGTTACCGATTGGTCGCCGGCCGGTATCACAGCGGTCACCGGTTACCGATAGTTGTCCGTTGATTACTACCACCAATACTGGCAGTTGTCTGTCGGATACCAGCAAGTATCTTGGTTGGATACTGGTATCGTGGTCAGATACCAAACAATATCCTAAGGGTATATTTGGTCTTCTAAATATAATATGATGATGTGGTTGTGGTATTCTCTGCAATAATTTATGTCTCCTGGCATATGTCAATCTAAGCCTAAAACTTGTGTCAATTCCCTTTAAAGCCCCTTTTTAAATTGTGCTAAATAGGTTTTTTGACCTAATGGACTAACCACATTACTTACAAGAGAGGCAGTTCATGAGCTTCAAACTAGTTAAAAAAATGAGTATTCATCACTTTATAGCCCGACATTTAACATACATGTGTTAATTAATTCACATTAATACAATTATCTATAACATGATTTAATCTATAATATAGTAAATTATTATGATTATGAGTCCATATAAAAATATTCCAATAATCTCGACAATACCAAAGCTAACAATCCCTATATCAAAATTACACATGTTCAATGTAATGGCATGGTTTTAGGTGCTTACCATATATCACAACCAGTTTCATAACTCAAACTTATGACGTGGTTATATAGACAAAAATACCAAAAATTGATAGGCGGATAAATTAGAAAAATATTTGGGACACCATTGATGCTAAACACAATTTATTAATAGAAAATGAGCCTCATCTTATGAGATCTACCTTTTATTAGTATGAGTGTTTAGTACTATCGATACTTTATAATATTGTTCGACGAATTAGGAAAAGACATTTTGTGTCCTTACAAGGGTTTATCTTTATAGACCAAAGAGGTGGGCCTCACATAGTGAGACTCACGTGGACCCTATAAATGAGGCTCATTTTTGTGTTTATAGGGATAAATTCTCATGAGACACGTAAGGGTGCTCAATGAACCTATTCGTTTACACCCAAAAACTCAAAAAAGGGCCACTTAAGTAAAGAACTTGGCCCGAGTCTGTGTTTGGCAGGGAACTCGAGTGAAGACTCAAGTTTATACTTGCCCCCTTTCGGGTTCAGTTGCAATTGTTGACAAAAATTACATTCTCTTATTTTAATAACAAATTCTAAACAAAAATAATTACATCATATTCAATTTTTACTATTCATAACTCAAATTTTGATATACCAAACACATATTCAAATTAGATTCTCAATTCAAATCTTAATTTAAAAGTACACATTTAAATACAAATTCAAGTTATAATTTTAATTTAAACTCAACTTTTAACTCAAATTAAGATCTGAACTTAAGTTACCCTAACTCAAATTATAAAAAAAAAAAAAAAAAAAAAAACACCCTAAGCTGCCCGTGTGTCAACCAAAAACAGGTCTGGTTTACCCTTGTTCTGAGTCGTCTGACTTATGTGAATGACGTTTGATGTTTGTTTGAATTGTTCGGCCACAGAACCAATTCAAAGTAGCTTGAAACCACAAGGAGTAAGGTACCGTACAAATATACACATTGGACAAGCAAGCAAAGTTGTCAACATGAAGAATAAACGTGGTCTCCACGCGGTTTAGGCGCATTTCCGAGTTCCGACACAAATTAAAAGGAGATCTTACGTTAAAATTAAAGAAGAAAGTGGCCTGAAACGACAGTAATCTCCGGCTGAACCAGCCTGCCAATTGTTGCTTTTCTTAGCAATTAATATTCCATATACAGCTTAAACATGACGTTTCCATTAGAATAATTCGTGATTTTGTTTTTTATATTTATGCCAAAACATGCTGGTGGGACGGCGAGGCCCTCCTTTTCCCTGACCAAAACTGACACCATGATCCACAATATTTTCCAACCTCTTTTTTTTCTTTTTTCTTTTTTTGCTTTTTTTTTTTTTTTGACAAATGACTTCGGTTTGTAACAAGTGCATGAACCTTGCTAAAATATATCACTTTTCTGTCTCTCTTTTGATGACATTGAACAAATAACAGGCAGATTTTTCCAAGAGTACCTAAAAGAAAAATATGGCAGCGATTAGTGAATGTTTAAGTCGTCTGACTCTAAAAATTTGCATATATACAGTTTGATTTTAACATCTGTGAAGGCTTGTGTAGTAATTTGCTAGAATACGAATTCTAGAAAATAAATAACAAAATAGAACAAAAAAAAACAAAAATGTTTTACGCAGTTTGGTAATTCGCCTACGTTCACGGATCAAATATTTTATTCATTCTTGATGATTTATAATAAGTATTTACTTAGGTATAAATAGAAATAATTCACCAAATATACAGACTATCATTGACTGATAATTTTCCCCAATTTGATAAGTTTCTTATATTGAGGCTTTTGTAAAAATGACTCAATAGGAAAGTTTTATTAAACACCGTTCATTTCATCAATTCGAGTTTAGAATTTGAGTTTTGTTATAGTAAAAAACTTTCAGAAATAATCACATTTAATTTTTTTACTACAATAAAAAGCTCTCACATAAAGTCACATCTCAACTCGAATTAAAAACTTGAATCAACGAACTAAACGGGTCCTAATAAAATTACTTTTTAAAAATTTTTATTTCTAAAATAACTACAGATCGACCACTTTTCACAAAAAACAACCACCCAGTTGTTTTTCATAAAAAATAAAGAAAGTCATGTTGCCAATATCACGTTGTTGGATTGTCATTCTAGCAAATTTCTCTCTTAAATTTCCTTAATTACACTGAATGACAATTAATAGACAAATCATCAAATAATTATAAATCAATCAAAATAATTAACAAATATCAATACTCCTCCTCAAGTTAGTGCATACCAACTTACCTTCAAACTTTTAAGAACAACTTTAGAAATATCACACGCTAGACTCAAGTTTGCATGAGTTTCACAGTAGATTGATTTCCAGAAGCTTCACATGCCATACTCCAATTCAAATGAGCTTCACAGCACAGGCTTCAATTTCAGAACATTCACATGCCAGGCTCAAATAAACGTGAGCTTCACAGCACAGGCTTTAATAAAAAAAAAATTTCTTTTGTTTTTTTTTTTTTTGCCTCTTCAATAGGCAATACAATTGAATACTTCTTCACTCTCTTTTTTTTCAATTCAATAAAAAGATATATCCATAGAACCAAACTTCAACTTTAAAACAACACTTTTCTAGAGATGGGGCTGGCGACAGGAAGGACGGCGAAAGGAATGACAGTGCTAGTCTCTGGCAAACAATCATGGCGAGCAAGCAGATTGTGTTCTTAGTTTGGATTCAAAGAATTTCTAGAGATTTAGACCTCGTTCATTTCACCGATTTGAGTTTTCAGTTTTAGGTTTCTACAGGAAAAAATTCTCAGAAAATGTCACATCTAACTTTTTCTGCTACAGTGAAAAGCTCTCTGAAAATGTCACATCTCAACTCGAATTGAAAACTCGAATCCGTGAAGTAAACGAAGCCTTAGAAATTAATGAGGGTGGAGAAGATGATTCTCTGGTATTTGTTCATAAAGGCCATAGAATTTTAATTGGCTATGATACCATCTAGAAAATAAATAACAAAATAGAAGAAAAAAGAACAAAGAGGTTTTATGTGGTTTAGTAATTTGTCTACGTCCACGGATCAGATATTCTATTCATTCATTCTCATTTTTTGATGATTTACGATGAGTATGTCCCTAGGTATGAACATGAATGATTCTCCAAATATACAAACTGTCATTGAGTCTTCACCTATTTAATTTGAGCCATAATTGTATGAGCGTTTTTTTTTTTTTTATTCACATGTGTATTAAACAAAGGGGGATTGAAGATTAAAAAGAGAAAAGAAAAAGAAAGTCGTATCGTTTAACTTTTTAAGAGTTTTTTTTTTTTTTTGGTAAAAAAATAAAAGGAAAGAAAAGAAAAAAATATATAGAAAAAAGAGGAAGAAAAAAATGATTGATTGAAAAAAAAAGACAATTAATATGTTTTGAAAAAAGAGAAAATGTTAAATTTGAAAATATATAAATATTGAATTAAAAAAAAAAAGGAGTGAAAAAATATCCAATTGTATCGCCTATTGAACAGACAAAAGAAAAGGTTAAAAAAAGTATTGAAGCATGTGCTGTGAAGCTCACGTGAATTTAAACCTAGAGTTGTCAAACGTGCCGTGCTGGGCCAGCACGGCACGTCCGACTCCTGGCTCGTGGCGGGCCTGGGGTCGTGCCTGAGGAGAAACTCTCAGGCCTGGAACTGGCCCGTAGCCCTAGTCCATAAGGACCAGGACCGGGCCTGTGCCCAGGCCTTTCACGGGCCAATCCTGGCCCTTGTAATTTTTTTGTAAAATTTAATTAAAAAAAAGAAAATATATCATATGCCCCCAAAAGATGTGATTTTATTGAATTGAGTTGTTCCGAATAAGTACGGATAAATGATTGCCTAGTTAAAAATATTGCCAAGTAAAATTCGTGGGGAGATCGAGATAAAACCTTAGCCAAAAGGAAGAAGAGTGCAGTAATCTAGGATAAGTAAATTACAAAACTTAAGTGCTTCTAGAAGATTCTGTTATTTCTAAGTTAGAAATATAGTCTTGCATTGAATCATCTGTATATTGTTGTTTTTGTCGTCTAACATCTTCCCAATCTTTAATGCACATTAGCCCCTCTAAGATATCTGGATGCATTTTGCTTCTCTTCTCATCAAGAATTCGATTGCTTGCATTAAATACTTGCTCCGATGCTACCGTTGACACTGGAGTTGTCAGAATGTCACGAGCTATTATGAACAATGTTGAAAAATGATCGGTCTTGCTCTTCCACCACTGTAAGATGTCCAGTTTGTCGTCATCGATTACAAAATTTGCTTCAAAATATTTTACCAGTTCGGTAGACGCTTGTATTAATGACGATCATGTCGTTTTCTGTTTCTTCTTTAAGAAACTCCACGACAAGCCTTTAGGCCCCGAATTGCTAGTTGACATCGAACAATCATGGCGACCAAGCAGATTGTGTTCTTGGTTTGGATTCAAAGAATTTCTAGAGATTTAAAAATTCAAGAGAGTGGAGTTGGTGATTCTCTGATTTTCGCTCCTAAAGGCCGAATCGGCTGTGATACCATCTAGAAAATAAATAACAAAGTATACGGAAAAAAGAATAAAGAGGTTTTACGTAGTTCGACAACTCGCTTATGTTCACGGATTATATATTTTATTCATTCATTCTCATTTATTGATGATTTACAATGAGTATGTACCTAGCTACAAATAGGAATGATTCTCCAAATATACAAGCTGTTATTGAATGATAACTTTCCCCAATTTGATAAATTTCCTTCAATGACACCAAAGACAACTAATGGACAAAACATCAAATAATTATAAATCAATCAGAATAATTAACAAATCTCAACACTCCCTCTCAAATTGATACATACCAACTTGCCTTCAAAATTTTAAGAACAACTTTGAAAATCTCACAAGCTAGACTCAAGTTTAAATGAGTTTCACAGTAGATTGATTTCCAGAAGCTTCACATACCAGACTCCAATTCAAATGAGCTTCACAGCACAAGCTTCAATTTCGAAACCTTCACATGTCAGATTCAAATTTGCATGAGCTTCACAACACAAGTTTCAATACTTTTTTTTACTTTTTTTTGGTCTCTTCAACGGGCGATACAATTAAATATTTCTTTACTTTTTTTTAATTCAATATTTATATATTTTCAAATTTAACATTTTCCCTTTTTTAATACATCTTAATTGACTTTTTTTTTCAATCAATCATTTTTTTTTCTTTTTTTTCAATATATATATTTTTTCTTTTCTTTCTTTTTTATTTTTGTTAAAAAAAAAAGAACTCTTAAAAAGGTAAACGATAAAACTTTTTCTTTTATTCTCTTTTTAATCTTCCATCCCTTTTTTTAATACACACGTGAATAAAAGAAAAACACTCATAAAATTATGGCTCAAATCAAATACGTGAAGGCCATAGAACCAAACTTCAATTTTGATGCGACACTTTTCTCGAGATGGGGGTGGCGACAGGAAGGACGGCGAAAGGAATGACAGTGCTAGTCTTTGGCAAACAATCATGGCGACCAAGCAGATTAGATTGTGTTCTTCATTAGTTGTTTAATTCATTAATTTAAATTTTTAATTTAAATTAAAATATAATTTTATGTGAGAAATTTTATTGTAATAAAAAAAATAAATGTGACTGTTTTTAAGAATTTTTTACTATAATAAAATTTGAATTATAAACTCAAATCGGTGAAATGAACATGACTAAATTCAAAGAATTTCTAGAGATTTAGAAATTAAAGAGAGTGGAGAAGGTGATTCTTTAGTTTTCACTCCTAAAGGCCGATAGGATTCGAATTGGCTCTGATACTATATAGAAAATAAATAACAAAATAAAAGAAAAAAAGAACTGGTTTCCCAATTCGCCTACATTCATGGATCAAATATTTTATTCATTCATTCTCATTTTTTGATGATTTACAATGAGTATGTACCTGAGCATAAATAGGAATGATTCTCTAAATATACAAGCTGTCATTTAGTGATAATTTTCCTCAATTTGTTAAATTTCCTAAATTTTCTTTAACGACACCGAATGGATAAATCATCAAATCTCAACCCTCACCCTTAAGTTGGTGCATACCAACTTGCCTTCAAAATTTTAAGAACAAACTTTAGAAATCTCACACGCTAAACTCAAGTTTGCATGAGTTTCACTGTAGATTGATTTCCAGAAGCTTCACATAACAACTTCAATTTCGGAAGCTTCATATGCCAGGCTCAAATTCACGTGAGCATCACAACACAAGCTTCAATATATTTTTTTTTTACTTTTTTTTAGTCTCTTCAACGGGCGATACAAATGAATATTTCTTCACTCTTTTTTTTTTTTTTCAATTCAATATAAATATATATATATTTCAAATTTAACATTTTCCCTTTTTTAGAACATCTTAATTTTCTTGTTTTTTTTTCAATAAATCATTTTTTTTCAATATATATATATATATATTTCTTTTCTTTCCTTTTATTATTTTTACCCAAAAAAAAAAAAAAACTGTTAAAAACGTAAACGACAACACAGGTACAACTTTTTTTTTCTCTCTTTTTAATCTTCCATCCCCCTTTTTTAATACAAATGTGAAGAAAAGAACAACACCCGTACAATTATGGCTCAAATTAAATAATGGCCGTTCAGTTCAATAATTCGAGTTGAGATGTGATATTGTGTAAGAGCTTTTTACTGTTACAAAAAAGTTAAATGTGATTGTTTCTGAAAGTTTTTTACTGTAACAAAACTCAAATTCTAAACTTAAATCAGCGAAAAGAACAGAACCTTAAGTGAAGTCCACGGAACCAAACTTCAACTTTGAAGCGGCACTTTTCTAGAGATAGGACTGGCGACAAAAAGGACGGCGAAAGGAATGATAGTGCTAGTCTCTGACGAACAGTCATGACGACAAGCAGATTGTGTTTTTGGTTTGGATTCAAAGAATTTTTAGAGATTTGGAAATTAAAGAGGATGCAGAATGTGATTCTCTAGTTTTCGTTCCTAAAGGCCCACATAAGATTCGAATCAGTTATGATACCATCTAAAAAATAAATAACAAAATAAAAGAATAAAAGAACAAAGAGATTTTATGTGGTTCGGCAATTCGTCTACGTTCACGGATCATATATTTTATTCATTCGTTCTCATTTTTTGATGATTTACAATGAGTATATCCTTAGATGATATAAATAGAAATGATTCCTCAAATATACAAGCTGTCATTTAGTGATAATTTTTATAAGTTTTCTAAATTTCCTTTAATGACACCGAAAGACAACTAATGGACAAATCATCAAATAATTATAAATCAATCAGAATAATTAATAAATCTCAACACTCCCCCTCTTCAAAATTTTAAGAACAACTTTGGAAATCTCACACGCTAGACTCAAGTTTGCATGAGTTTCACAGCAGATTAATTTCTAAGAAGCTTCACATGCCGGACCCCAATTCAATTGAACTTCACAGCACATGCTTCAACTTCAAAACCTTCACATGCCACACTCTAATACATATGAACTTCACAGCACAAACTTCAATATTTTTTTTAAACCTTTTTTGGTCTCTTTAATGGGTGATACAATTGAATATTTCTTCACTCCTTTTTTTTCTCAATTCAAAATATTTTTTTTTTTCAAATTTTACATTTTCCCTTTTTTAATACATCTTAATCGTCCTTTTCTTTTCAGTCAATCATTTTTTTTCTTCCTTCTTTTCAGTATTTTTTTTCTTTTCTTTCCTTTTATTTTTTTTACAAAAAAAAAAAAAAAAAAAAAAAAAAAAACCCTTAAAAAAAAAAAAAAAAAAAAAAAAAACCACTTTTCAAAAAAAAAAACCTCTTAAAAACGTAAACGATAACACAGATACCACTTTTCTTTTCTCTTTTTCATCTTACATCCCCCTTTTTTAATACACATGTGAAGAAAAGAGCAACACTCATACATTTATGCCTCAAATCAAATAGGTGAAGTCCATAGAACCAAACTTCAACTTTGACACTTTTTTGGAGATGGGGCTGGCGGCAAAAAAAAAAAAAAAAAATCATGGCGACCAAGAAGATTGCGTTCTTGGTTTTGATTCAAAGAATTTCTAGAGATTTAGAAATTAAAGACGGTGGAGAAGGCAATTCTCTGGTTTTCGTTCCTAAAGGCCGATAGGATTCGAATTGGCTATGATACCATCTAAAATATAAATAACAAAATAGAAGAGAAAGAGAACAAAGAGGTTTTACGTGGTTCGGCAATTCGCCTACGTCCACGGATCAGATTTTTGATTCATTCATTCTCATTTTCTGATGATTTACGATGAGTATGTACGCAGGTATAAATAGCAATGATTTCTCAAATATACAAGCTGTCATTGAGTTATAATTTTCCCCAATTTGGTAAGTTTCCTAAATTTCCTTCAATGATACCAAATGACAACTAATGGACAAATCATCAAATAATTATAAATTAATCAGAATAATTAACAAATCTCAATAGGAAAAACCCACAAGGTACATATGCATAAATATTTTTAGCGGTGCCAGGTTAGATCTTTAATTTGACATCAGTATATGATTCGTCACGCGACAATCTCACGTTGCTCTCGTCATGAACATGATCTTAAAGATTCAAGTAACGATCCTCTATTAAAGACAATCATGGTCATGTCCTTGATTGCTCACAATGTGCACTATAATACTTAACAACCACACAAATTCACAACTCAATAACTCAATAGAAGAATAGTAAAGAGAGAAAAAAATTGACAAAAATTTTGATGTATTTCTTTAGTACTCGTTTCTATCTTGTTTTTTAGTTATTTATAATCATACCTATCATAAAATAAACACAAAGTATGAATAGTATCTCTTTAATTATTATTTATCGAAAAATAAATTATCTGATTCACTCAATCCGGTAAGAATTAAAAATATCCTTTCGCCTCTTATGTCTTATAGAGTTTATTCTAAACAAAATCTGAATGTTAACTTTTAGACCATGCTAACACCATAGACGCCTCAAAATCCAACCGAAACCGATAAATATTCAATAGATGTAGAAAATGGTCACTATCGATTTTTTTTTTTTTTTTACTGTTAAGTATTACAAAGACTCTAATGAGGAATTAAGTTCCGTATTGACCGTGGGAGCGCAACTTTTTCAACAAATTTTATTTTTTACCCTGAGGAAAAAAAAATACAAAGAAAAGAATCGGTTAGAAATCAGAGAGAGAACTACTTTTTAGGGGTTGTTCTTTTCCAACAAAACTCAGAAAAAGTTTAAACTCAAGTTACAACTTTATTTAAGTTCATGTTCTTTTATAAAATTTGAGTTTGAACTCGAGTTTGGGGCTAAACTCGAGTTCAAGTTTTCCCTTCAACTCGAGCTCAAGTTAATGAACAATATTTTTCTATTCTTAAAAATGCCATATTTTTCGTTTAAATTCTGATGGAGATGATTTTTTTTTCTATGCATTCACAACGAAAAGACGAATAAAACCCCACCCATATACCTTATTAAAAATTTTCATCACTATTGAGTTTTTATTAAAAATACTATCTAAATGCAAATTTAAGTTTTGACCCACCCAAACACAAACTCAAAAAGATTCTCAATTCAAATCATAACTCAAATGTGCACATCTAAACACAAACTCAAGTTACAACTTCAACTCAAGTTATAACTCAAACTCAACTTAAAATCATCACTCAAATCACCCTAACTCAAAAATGTAAAAGAACAATCCCTAGTGTTCCAAGTCCAACAACCAACCAGCTTTCCAGACCGAAAAAAAAAAAAAGAAAAAAAAAAGAGACCTAACTGCCATCCAATCTTGTTGAATATATATTGTGACTTTTGAAGCGTTTGACACGTTTATGTTTTGGTATTATGAGTGGAGTTCCATTTGTCCAATTTAGTTACAAATCAATACGTGAAAGTTTCAGGATTTCATGCATGCTTCCTTGTTAGTGGAGTCGTGCAAACCCCATTACACCTAAACCCTCCATCTGTATGTCGCTAGTTTTGTCTTTTTGCTTATATATATATATATATATATATATATATGAAAATTACTAAATTACAATTTTATACGTTTGTTATTTTAGTTTCCTTTACTCCCACTTAACAAAGATAAAAAGAGTACAGATTGTTCATTCTTGTCAATTAATTTGTTTATATACGTTGTCATATCATGTTTGGCTGACAAACTAGAATTACATTCAGCTTTTAACTTAAATTAAGATCTTAACTCAAATCACATTGACTCAAATTATAAAAAAGAACACGCAATCGTATTTTAATTATTGAGTTTGAAATATTAAAACGTTCCAAAACAAATCCAATTTATCATGAGTATAATGAACTTAATCCTGTACTTATACCTGATTTAAAATATGAATAAAATATATCATATACCGTCCATGTAAGGTTCTATTGGCGTTTCTATGTTACAACGTCTAATATTGTTACAAAATAACTAATTTTGTCACCAAAATAGATCAGTCTGACTTTGGAACATTTAGTATCGTTTGATTGGTGGACTCGTGTTCTGATTCAAATTATGGTTCGTAATTCGTTACAGTATTTTCTCTCACAAAAAATACACGTAAATCGAAAATGATTCTGAATCCATGAACCAAACATCCACTTAAACGTTAGCGAGCAAATTTGGAGACTATTTTTAAGATTATCAACACGAAACTATATATCACATTTTCAAGTGTAATTAGTTTATAACATGAAGGGCACTCATCAGAGATAACTTTATGACCTTGATATATTGGCAAGTGTCGCACTATATTTGGATTTTTTTTTCTTGCAAGCAAAAAAAAAAAAAGGATTAGTGGTGCTATCATTTTTCCATTGAAAAAGATAGATAGCTTTTTCATATTAAGTTACAGGTTCGACCGGCGTTATAAAGAGGCGGGATTTTTTTGACAAAAGATATTCACTAACCATTTCTCGCAATTTAGTAATAAAATTGACATAATTATTTTATCATAGTTTTATTCTGCAGGATCCTGCCTGTCTCGGATCTGCTTGGGAAAAGCCAAGACTCGGTTTAAAAATAATAATAATAATAATAATTTAGCATAAAACTCTATAAGCAAGAAAAATCACCGACATACTCATAAAAACATATTAATCTATTATATATTCTCTATGGGATTTAAAGTTGACTTTACAGATTGTTCATCATGTTTTTTCTCTATTTTTTTCAGAGTGACATAATATATTCCAAATTAAGAAAATATATACAAACATCAATTTTGACTAATTTGAGCGCCACAAACTATAAGAAAACCACGACCCTATTGAACAATCTGGTCCATCGGTAAATTTGAATGAAACTTTTAAGGGAAGAAAAAAATTGTGTACCAAGTTTAAAGAGCGAGCACTCGTTAAACTCATTAAAATACACCAAAAATAGAGAACATGAGACTTTAGCAATCCTCTATAATTGATAGATAAATTCAATCAACTAAAATAGAAAGGCAAGTAGCACCAATGCCCCACAAAACAAGTCTAACACACAAATCTAGAGGACTAAAAATAAAACTAACACAAGAAAAACAAAAACAAAAAAAAAAAAAAGCCGAAACAAACAAAATGTGGTGAAAACTACCACCATACATTAAGGGGGAGTGTACACTACCATCACCACCAAAAAGTCCGTGATGATATGAGTCGGAGGATGAACTTTCAAGGTGGAGTGTCCAATGAAAAACCTGAAGGTGGCCTTAGAGCTTTGGCCGAACATTGCCTTTGCTTTTCGCTTTCTTTCATTTCGTAAAGAAAACAAAATTAGCCTCTATGTGCAATGATTTTTCTTTTATTCTCACAAAACCAAATTTTGCAAAACCAATTTTCTAATCTCACGTAACTATATATATTTTGTTTACCACAAAAAACACATTAGATTATGCCAGGTTCCATTACGGATTTGACTCATGTTTCTCCGTATGCATTTTTCTTTTAATATCTCTCTAATAACACCATGACACGTCAATTAAAATACCATATCATATCAATTGAAAGGTCATATTATTTAAATATCTTAATGAACGTGACATATTATTCTTGATAGATAAAAAAAAAAAAGAGGGGGTTCCAATGAATTTTTCCGATCTTTTGATCTTATTCTTTCAAAGAAAATAGTTTTCCATCGTTTTGTGTAGGTTTATTATTTATGTCATTTTAAATAATTTTGACGTCATTGTGGTTTTTTATTTTAACTTCATTAATTAAATAGTAATTGTTTATTTTTTAATAAAATGACATAAATAATATTTTTTTTACTATCTTGAATAGTACTTCTGTTTTTTTTTTTTTTCCATAGTAATATTGCTAATAAGATTTACAGTACATGGAGCCATAATACTGGATCTATACGTGGCTGCACTACAGATCACATTAATGATATTAATTTATACTATAAATCTATTTATAATAAGGTTGTCAGGTGTTAAGTGCTTGTCTATTTTTTTTTTTTAACTGAGAAACCATGTTTGTTTATTGTTACTTACAACAGAGTATGCCACATTTGTCTTATAAAACAATCGTGGAAGATATTGCTGCGACTGAGTAAAATTATTATTGTATCCAATTTAATGTTCTACGATGGAATATAGAAGATCATATCTTTTAATGTCATTTACAAATAAAAATTCGAAATAAAATTTGAATTGTCAAATTGTATCACATAAATTTTAGGAGAGATATCTTATATTCTAGAAAAGTTTTTTTCCAAAAAAAAAAAAAATTTATTGTAGGGTAATTCAAACACTACGCATTATGATTTAATTAATCACTTTAAATATTTAAAAGTTAAGAAAATGTAAACACGTCCCTAATTGTATGATCATATAGTTAATAGTTCTTTGCAAAAATCAATCGAAGTTCATAAATCGTGTTTCTTTTTACAAAATTTTTTGGAATTCATGAAAGGAAAATGGATGTACGCATTATTAAAGAGAATAGTTTTGTTACATGGTTTGAGAAATTTTCATCAAATTTGTATTAAGTTGTCATTCTTTTGTTTTATTATATTCCAATATGATTTTGCGTTAAAAAACTGACATACTAATCTTTTTCTTTTTTTTTTGAACTGAAATAAGGGGATTTGAACTCTAAATTCAAAGTAAAGTCATGTGTAGATTTACCTCTTTATCACATACTAATAAATTATTAGTTTTATTCATTTTTATACCCTGTAGTTTGAGACTATCAAAAAAATCATAATTATCTTATTTATTATTTTAAAAAAAGGTGTTTTTTCTTTAATATTTTTGTCTTTTATAAACATTAATGATTAATTAACAGGAAATAAAAATATGGTGAAAAAATATATAACAAGAATTTAATAGGTATAAACAAAACAAGGGTAGGAGAGAACGTGCAAAGCTATCATGCTGGCATTTCCAGATCCTCTCCGCGTTGCATTCTCTCTCCTTTTGGTCCCTCAAAATCGGATTTGGAACCGAGCAATAAATGAAAATCCCACGCCTCGCGACTTTACATTCCAACATGGTCCCTCACGTCTCATCACCGTCCTTTAACGCCACGTCACTTAGTTTTAACGATTCTACGGCCATGATCTCGTCCGGAGCCCAAAGATCATGATTGTCCCATCCAAGCGTCATGATTTTCCGTACAGGTCGTCGTCACGTTTAACGGTCAGATTCTCAGATCAGGCGCAAGGTGACAAACGCAAAGTGCATCCGAGCAAGGCCACCCGTGAAGTGCCACGTGTCACATTGAATTCCCCAAAGTGCCGAATGTCAGTTAGAGTCCAGACGGGGAGCAATCCAATAAGCCATCACGGCTCTCAATGAAGTCGTCAATCATAAGTGCCAAAAAAAAACGTGAATTTATTTTTTTATTAAAAAATAGAAAAAAAAAAGACACGAGAATCGAGGAACGTTCCAAAGAAATAGTCGCTTTTCTTGATTGAAATCTATTTTCTACTTTTTGGTACAATGTTTATTTGTGAATTGACTTTAGTACCCTTCAACAAAATATTTGTATTGCGCAAGTAAAATCCCTTTTGTGTTTACCAACAACTGGACCAGGTGGTGATTAGCCAAAAACAACTGGACCAGACACCCAAAATATATTTTCCAACATTTAAAAAAAAAAAGTACTATCGTAAATTAAAAAAATTATAATATACTTCTTATATCAGTTATTTATTTAAAAATTGAGATAATTAAGGATAATACTAATTGTTCAGCCATACAAATGAAACACTACAGATCGAAAAGCAGTGGAATACATTATTTAGCCAAAAACAACTGGACCAGACACCCAAAATATATTTTCCAACATTTAAAAAACAAAAAGTACTATCGTAAACTAAAAAAATTATAGAACTCGTTTAGTTCACTAATTCGAATTTTTAATTTGAGTTGAGATGTAACTTTATATTAGAGCTTTTTACTGTAGTAAAAAAATTAGATGTGACTGTTTCTGAGAGTTTTTTACTGTAATAAAACTCAAATTGATAAAACAAACGGGATCATAATATACTTTTTATATAGTTATTTATATAAAAATTGAGATAATGAAGGATAATACTAATTGTTCGGCCATTCAAATGAAACACTACAGATTGAAAAGTAGTAATACATTATTTATAGATTTTATTGTAAGGGATTTTCCTGATGTTCTCTGTTTTTCAGTCGTTAGATTTATATCAAAATTTGTCTGTTTTGTATATTTTTTAAATGTAGTGTGATTTTGACTAAATCAGAAACACTGGTGTTTTCAAAAAGGAGGAAACACTGGAGAAACTCATCTACTATAAAGAACTTTCTCCGGTGTTTTTTTCTTTTTTTAAAACATCGGTGTTTTTTTATTTTTCAGCCGTCACAGATATATCAAAATCCCCTAAAAAATAAGGTCCATCCCCTAAAAAAATATACATCAATGACAAAATAAGATAAAGTTCGTGTTAAATTTAGTATTATTCTTAAAGATAATACAAATATCCCAAATGTACAACTTGCACGCATTTACGAGCCAAAACTCACTGATTCTGTTGTGCCATTTTTAGAGGAGATTGTACGATGCAATTGGACAAAGCCATACGTGAGAGTTTAGGCCCCGTTCACTTCGCTGATTCGAGTTTAGAATTCGAGTTTTTCTACAGTAAAAAGCTCTCACAAGCAATCACATCTAACTTTTTTGCTACAGTAAAAAGCTCTCACATAAAGTCACATCTCAACTCGAATTCTAAACTCGAATCAGCGAAGTGAACGGGGCCTAGTGTTTAATAAGTAATGTTCACTTTGCATATCCCATCAAAATGTGCAGCAAAAAGGGATAAAGAATGATAATATCTTCAAGATAGGAGAAAACAACAAATAATGTACACGACTTTGTGTTTTTCACTTGTGGTAATCTGTCATTTTAAGTGGTGTTTAGTAGCTTTGAAATTTATCTATTTATTAATATTTTCTGAAAATGATACGCAAACAATGCTATGTAAAACGTGGAAGTGGAACGATAAATACGATGAATACACATATGATTAGGTCGTTGTAGGTGCATGATCTAGTTGCCTATAAGGTATCGTTATAACTTCCCAATAATTAAACAAGATTTCTTAAAACTAAGTTTTATCGTTACTTGATATTTGAGTTAGGACAAAGTAAAGTTGCTAAACCACCAATATTAATTCAATCCTTTCAACAAACAAATAAATAAATAAATAGATAAATTTCTAATGTGTTTGCAACCAATATACTTCACTTGAAAATACATACATACATACATATATATATATATATAAATATATATATATACACACACACACACACACTTTACTATCCGTTAAGTTGGCGATGTTAAATATGACCTTTTTTTGTTTATGAAGTGGCAATTAATTGTAGCTTTCTTGGGCATACTACAGTAAAAAGCTCTCACAAGCAATCACATCTAACTTTTTTGCTACAGTAAAAAGCTCTCACATAAAGTCACATCTCAACTCGAATTCTAAACTCGAATCAGCGAAGTGAACGGGGCCTAGTGTTTAATAAGTAATGTTCACTTTGCATATCCCATCAAAATGTGCAGCAAAAAGGGATAAAGAATGATAATATCTTCAAGATAGGAGAAAACAACAAATAATGTACACGACTTTGTGTTTTTCACTTGTGGTAATCTGTCATTTTAAGTGGTGTTTAGTAGCTTTGAAATTTATCTATTTATTAATATTTTCTGAAAATGATACGCAAACAATGCTATGTAAAACGTGGAAGTGGAACGATAAATACGATGAATACACATATGATTAGGTCGTTGTAGGTGCATGATCTAGTTGCCTATAAGGTATCGTTATAACTTCCCAATAATTAAACAAGATTTCTTAAAACTAAGTTTTATCGTTACTTGATATTTGAGTTAGGACAAAGTAAAGTTGCTAAACCACCAATATTAATTCAATCCTTTCAACAAACAAATAAATAAATAAATAGATAAATTTCTAATGTGTTTGCAACCAATATACTTCACTTGAAAATACATACATACATACATATATATATATATATAAATATATATATATACACACACACACACACACTTTACTATCCGTTAAGTTGGCGATGTTAAATATGACCTTTTTTTGTTTATGAAGTGGCAATTAATTGTAGCTTTCTTGGGCATAAAAGACAGAGACAGTCACCTTCCAAACCCCTTCTAACACATTTCACATGCAAATTTAGCGACAATATAATGGACTATAGACATCTTAACTCAAAGCCTTCTAATTATTGATCCCCAATTTGGAAGGTTCCAAGTCTAAATTATGGATTGTTATAGATTAGTTCTAAAAGAATTGAGTGAACCATATTGATTACCTTTAAGGAAGTGACATTTTTAATTTAAAAAAAAAAAAGCATGGCTGGAAAATTATATTAAAATTGAACCATTTATCTACTTAAGGCAATATATATACACAATATAAAAGATTTTTTTTTTTTTTTTTGGATTAAAACTCTAGACAATATAAGAAGCAATTGTGTGAATTTACAACCACTAAAAGAAATCCACTCTGAATTTAGTATTTTAAAATGAAAAGTAACTAGCTAGTTGAGTATACGAAAATCTTGCTTAAATTAGAAGTGCAATTGTACACATTTTTTGTAAGAAAATGTTATCCAAAGCATTTCAAGGATAACCTCTTTTTTTTCTTTTTTTTTTTTTTAGGAAAAAGGATGAGCCAATATTTATTTCAATATTCCGAAGTCCCAGAAGTCCCAAACCTTCTATTTAATTGTCATATATAATCTTTGTTTTGTACAAGACTCAAATATAAGAAATTAATTTAAAAGAAAAAAGAAAAAAAAATCAGTTACACAATAAAAAGAAGATGCGCCTTCACTTGCGAACCGATTACTATACCAACACTAGTTCAGTTACACGTCATTGTATTTAGACAAAAACAAATTCGGAATAACCAAGACGAATTAAAAAGTATCTCAATTTCATTTTGGTTCGGTTGTAAACCTCATGAAGTACTATCTTTTCCCAACAAATCAACGTCAAAGTTCTCTCTCTCTCTCTCTCTCTCTCCCCAATCGGCGGGGGGCGGGGCCGGAGAATGATTTTTCATTCTCATTCCTATAATTATAAATTATTCTCATTTATGTCTCTATCCCTGCTTAAGGAGTGGGATCGAAGTCAGAGATTCTCCATTAGAGGAGCCTTCTTCATACCCGTTATATTTTTCATCTTATAGGATTATGTATTTCAAAATTATAGCAACTTAAAATAAAAATATAGTAAAAATTCATTATTAATTTAGATCAAAATCAAAAGTTCCATAATAAAACAAAATTTTTTGAACATATTACAAACTGAATCCAAAAGTAATAGCTAACATATAAACGAAAAAGGTTTAAAACATCAAAATATAAACGTAAATGATCATTCCTTGTTTCTTCCTAATAGTTTCAATTTTTATTGCGTCGTGAATCGGGAACTAAGGCCTCGTTCATTTCACCGATTCGAGTTTTCAGTTTTAGATTTTTACAGTAAAAAGCTCTCAAAAAATGTCACATGTAACTTTTTTTGATACAGTGAAAAATTCTCACAAAATATCACATCTCAACTCAAATTGAAAACTTAAATCCGCAAAGTGAACGAGGTCTAAATTTTATTTTCATCTCTGATCCCATTAAAACGGGGCCTATTCTCACGGAGAATATTATCATCCCTAATGGTTACCACGCAAATGAAGTATATCTCCAAGATTTTATCAAAAAGATTTTAAAAAAAACTGCATGCCCAAGAATTATTGCAAGAAAAAAATTTAAAAAAAATAATGAGAGAAGGAAAAATAGGAAAAGAAAACAGACAATAAGAAAAATGAGAGAGCAAACTGAAAACCGTAAAGCACCAAAAAGGAACATTTCTTTTTTGTTCCAAAAAGCTTCTATTTTGTCGCTCCCCTAAAATTCAAAAGGGTAATAGAGTAATTTCAAAGTTGGTTTGTAACAAAACAATATAAAAACCACGAAGCTCAGAAGGAAACCGAGAGTCCAATCCCCCAAATCCACATTCCACCATTGCACCTGTGTTCCGCTAATAAGTTTCAGAGAGAGAGAGAGAGAGAGAGAGGAGAGGTTGAAAACTGGAAATAGATATTTATATATATATATATATGTGTGTATTTATAAATTATGGAATATATCATATAATTTACATAAATAAATCTATTTAGAAAGAAGAAAATGAGAAAATAATAAACGCCTCTGCTGGCCTTAGATTACGGGCACCTCCTCCGAAAACCATAAAACCAAAAAAAGCCGAAGGCCTCAAAGCCCCTCGTACCGACGGTTCCCTCTCTTTTTCTTTCTCTTTCTCTCCAAACACTTTTCCACACCTGACAACTATTTCCTCCTTTTCCCCTCTTTTCTCTTTTTCTTTTTTTTTTTTTTTATTAACTTTTTCAAAATTTCCTCTTTTGTTTTCTATTCTTTCGCCGGAGAATTATTTTTCCTCTCTTATTCCTCGTTTTCCGGCGATGTCGTCAGGCGGCGTCTCCAGCAGCTCGTCTGGCGGAAGCCCTAGGTCAGTGGGCCCCACAGCCGCGGCGCGGCGACGCGTGGTCGACGAGGAAGACCAGTACGAGCCCAACGGCTCCATTAGTGGGAGCACTGGGCCCCACCACAGTCTTCATCATCATCACCTCCACCATAATCAATATCATTACCACCATTACTCTCCTCATCATCACCACCCGGTGGCGAGGTATCTGCTGCTGCGCAGGCGGATGCTGCTCTGTGTGCCCGAGGCGTGGATGGTGGGGATCGAGGAGGGGGTCTTGTGGACGGCTGCGATGGTTCAGGCGCTAAGAACGGGGAAGAGCGCGGGCCGTAAGATCTTCGTGGCGCTGATTGTAATGGCGGTTTTGTCGTTGTTCGTGAAGGTCTCGTTTTTGAGTGGCCACGTCGACGTCGACGGCAAGGCCAACGTGGAGAAGGAGAGTAACGGGCTTTTAATCTTGCAAACCTTCACGGATGAATCCGCCATGGCCCAACGGGTCGTCTCCGAGGCCCAGAATTCCATGCCCAAGCGAGTTCTTGAGTTTTCTGTAAGTACATTGGAAATTTTATATTTTTAAACAGTTAGATATTAATAGAACTTTTTTTATGAATTTGCAAAATTTATTGTTTGCAGTCTCCCTGGTCGGTTTTAGACTTTTTTTTTTTTTTGAAATTTGAGGAGGTTGGTGAACGGAGAATTGTTTTTTGTTGTACTATTTGTTACTTTTTTTTTCTTTTCAAGTTTTTGAACTGTTAGATTAGATTATATATATAGATATATATATATATGTATACATGTATGTATTTCTTTGATATTCAGCGACTTTTCTGTTTTGTAGTTTCTATTACGGGTCAAGGTTTTTTTTCTCCAGTTTTTCTGGACGTGAAATGAAGAGGTTGATGAATTTAATTGGCCGTTTTAGAATTTATTGTTTATATTTTTTTTAAGGGTTGAATGGGTTTCGTTGACTTTATGGCTGGTTAAGAAGTAGTGGATTACTGGGGAGAAATTGTTAGAATTGAAATTTCTGGGACGGCGGCTGCTAACCAATTGCAATAGCTATATATGACTTTTCAACGAATGATTATTGGGCCATTGTTGTGTTCATTCTATTTGTGGTTGGTATATTTGCTACATTCATGATTCAGTTCAAGTTCCTTAGATTTTAAAGCCTGTTTAGTTCGTTGATTTAAATTTTTAATTTGAGTTGAGATATAATTTTATGTGAGAGATTTTTTATTATAGTTAAAAAGTAAGTTTTACTATTTATTTATGAAAACTTTTTACTGTAACAAAACTCGAATTTCTAAATTTAAATTAATAAAATGAACGGAACCTAAAATTGATAGGCAAACTTGGGAATTCTAATGATTTTGACAAAAAAGAAAAGAAAAAAGAAAAAAAAGTAGAATGGCTGCCTTTTTTTTCATTTAATTCACAGCAATGTCACGATGGTATTGGCTGATCAAGTTTAAACAGGAATTTTAAACAAAAAATGTCCTTGAACATATGGTTTTGATGATTTGATGCCTTTTTTTTTTTTTTTTTTTTATTGCGTAGACACCTGAAATATGGATGAAGCCTAACAGCGGCAGTTATCAGAAGTGCATTGATCGACCCAAGAATCGAATAAGTACGTATGATTTTGGTCAACGTATATTTTTATTTTTTTATTTTTTTTCAGCATTTAGCATCTTAATTAAAACTTTTGGTCTGATTCATCTCTCATATGAATTGACCCCAGGGAAACCAGGTTCTAAAACGAACGGTTATCTTCTTGTTCACGCCAACGGTGGATTGAATCAAATGAGAACAGGGGTAAGAACATTTTATTTATTTATTATTTTTTTCCAAAGATTTCTTGATGTACCCTTTTCATGGTTAACACAGGATGAGTGACTTTCTGGAGCTAACATTTTGATACAAATGATGTGCAGATTTGTGATATGGTTGCTGCAGCAAAGCTTATGAATGCCACCTTGGTTCTTCCTTCTCTTGATCATTCGTCATTTTGGACAGATCCAAGGTATGAATGATTCTTTACATTTGAGGTTGTGTGATGAGATGTTTATCTTGCTCACTAAGTCAACTGAATTTTCTATTACTCTGCAGTGAATTTAAAGATATATTTGACTGGAGACACTTCATGGAAGTCTTGAAAGACGATATTGAAATAGTCGAGTATTTGCCTCCTCGCTATGCAGCCGTGAAACCCCTCCTTAAGCCTCCTGTCTCTTGGTCTAAGGTGTGACAATTACGTGCAATATTTTTTTTGCTGCTCGACACTAGATGCATCCATTTGTCAACTTGTATCACTAGAATTGTATCTCAGATGTTTTAAAATGCAGGCTAGTTATTACAGAAACGAACTAGCTCCGTTATTAAAGAAGCATAAAGTCGTGAAGTTTACTCATACAGATTCTCGCCTCGCCAATAACAACCTTGCATCCTCAATTCAAAAGCTTAGATGTCGTGCCAATTACGAGGCTCTCCGATACTCAAAGGAAATTGAGGACCTTGGAAAGATATTGGTTGATAGACTGAGGAACAACAGCGATCCATATATTGCTCTGCATTTAAGGTACCTTTATTATGCTGCGTCTGTTAGTATTTCTCCTTTTCAATAGCGGAATAGGTTCTTTAATGAAGCACAAAATTCTTGGTTGCAGATATGAGAAAGACATGCTTGCATTCACAGGCTGCAGCCACAATCTTACTTCAGAGGAAGCCGGGGAACTTCAAGATATGAGGTATAACGTCAAGCATTGGAAGGAGAAAGAGATTGATAGCAAAGAACGCAGGTTACAAGGAGGATGTCCTATGTCGCCAAGAGAGGCAGCCATGTTTCTCAAGGCCATGGGGTATCCTTCCACAACAACTATCTACATTGTTGCCGGAGAAATATATGGCAGCAATAGCATGGCAGCCTTTCGCGCAGAGTACCCAAATGTCTTCTCTCATTCCACGCTTGCAACGGAAGAAGAGTTAGCCCCCTTCGAGCCTTATCAAAATCGCCTTGCCGCATTGGATTACTTTCTGGCACTTGATAGTGATGTCTTTGTTTATACGTACGACGGGAACATGGCAAAGGCAGTTCAGGGCCATAGGAGGTTCGATGGGTTTAAAAAGACTATCAACCCCGACAGGTTAGTTTTCTTAAGTGTGTTTGATTTTTCTCCCCCGCTTTTTTAACTCAGTCTTGAAGATTCTAGCATTCTGATAATTATCAACTCTATTCTCTTTTTTATTTTTTTCAGACAAAATTTTGTTAAACTGATTGATCAGTTAGATGAACATGCAATATCGTGGGAAGAATTTTCGTTGGAGGTTAAGAGTGTACATTCAGACAGGCTTGGAGCACCATATCTCAGAGAGCCTGGAGATTCACCAAAGTTGGAGGAGAATTTTTATGCAAACCCTCTACCTGGTTGCATCTGTAATAAGCCTCTGGAGACATTTACAACAAGCACGAAGCTCGAACAAAGACGGAGTCTAAGGACCTCATTACAAAGATAGATGTTAAAGTGAGTACAGAGTTGAATAGACAGTTATATGTATTGCTTTTAGTGGCAGGTGCAATGGGGCTATCAAAGCAAATTGCTCCTTCGGCCGCTGGTGAAAGACTGCAGCTCCCTAAGAGTTCGAGAGGTCGAGGTCTCCCTTGTGATTTGAACATACAAAGTTTCAGTGTTGGGGGGGTGGCAACGGACGCGGGCCTCATCTTTACCAAGTGATATTTAGGAACACAGAGAGGCAAATCAGGATAGTTTCAATGTTACAGAGATAGCATCCCTGCCAAATATTGATGTATAATTCATTTATTCATTTATTAGTCTTTCTTTGATTTTATTGCCAAAGCCAATTTGTCAAATTGCGCTTCATTGTGAATTGAATATCAACTTCCATATACTTCACAATTGATTCATAATAGAAATCAGCTTATACAGTTTGCCCCTGCAGTTGTGTCATATATTTATTTGTGGAACATCTTTTAACATATCTCTAACTTCAGCATCACCGATGATGTTGAGCCATGTGATGAAAGAGCATGACGCATACAAACAAGGGTTATAGCTATTTGACGAAAGAGCGTAATGCATGGCCTTCCTCTTCTTAGAAATAAGTGGTCTTGATGATAGTTTTACCAATGCCTCTAATTACCAAATAAGATTGCCTCAACTTTGGTTATTAAATTGCTTTTGAGATTGATAAAGGATGTGGATGGGAAGATAGCTTGCAAGTAAGAGTTCCCTGACTCTTAAAAAGATCAAACATTATGACGTTTATCCCATCTGTTTTTTCATCTTCAAGTTTTCTAGTATTTTCAGGCAAGCGCTCCCCAAGTGAGTCGTACTCTTTTGTGCGTACAACACACTTAGTGCATATTTGGTTTGAGGGTTCAAATCACCTTGAGCTTGGCTCAAACAATGGTTTCTCTCATAAAAAATTTAAATTTAAAAAGTTTTGCTATATTGTTTTCTCTCACAAAATTTTGAATACTGGATTGGTTTGAACCCTCAAACCAGGCAAGCACTTAAATTTTCACGAGACTGTTGATATTCTTTCCTTCCTCATCCGCGTTCACACAACACCAAAATGATTTATTCATTCATAATTGAACGGAAAGGCAGGAAAGGTCTCTTGTATATTTGAGTTTGAATAGTAGTAAATCATAGCCTACTCAATCTACCAAAGTCCAAACCTAATTAAAGAGGTACATGATCTTGCTCTCAAAACTTGTCATTTTTGTTTGTTAAATTTTTGACAACAGGGTTGAAAAGATTATCTTACACAAGTTCAGAGAACCAGTGAATTTTGACAATAGGGTTGACAGTGAATTTTGAAATTTGATTCTTTCAGAGGTGGCAACAGTTCTAATTTACCTAAATTCAAACAATAAAAAAGCTAACAAACCAATAAAAACATAGATCAAACAACAACTGATTGGTTCTATGTACGGAGAATATGGGAGAAGTACCGAGAATATGTAATTTCACTATTTGATTGGAGACATAGAGAGAATGCACAAAAAATCGCACTGCATTGCAATAATATGCTTGCAGTCTCTAACCTATGAAATGCACTAGATCAAATAACTAGTCTTGTTGTTTAATTAAATCAAAATTATACAAAACTCACCAGACCAGTATAGCAGAGCAATTTTTTCCTCGTCCATCTTCAAAACAGAACAAAATTCTTTTCACAACTGAAAAAATTTCACATCCATTTTTCAGAACTACAGTATCATCCAGATCACCACATCGAAGGTACGTAAACCTGCTCCTTGAGATTTTGTGTCGCACTTTCAGTGGGAAAACCTCTCACACCACCAATAGTCCACTGTGATATAATCCCAGCTGCAATTGCAAAGCGCAGTTGCCTCTCCAGAACATCTACGTCCTCATACATCTCTGGACAAGTTGTTAGCTTTCTCATAATAGCAGCTACGACGGCATCACCAGAACCAGTCCGATCACAAGTGAATGGGGTTATGAGCACATCTTCAGTCCCAACTACGACGCCATCAAAGGTTGGGGAGTAAAAATGGATTCGAAGTGTCCCATCAGTTACGAACAAAAATTTAAGTCCATCATGCCACAAAGGAGATATTTCTTCACGAGTGTAATGATAATAATCCCTCCGGTTCTTCGTTTGCTCGTAATTTTGAGCATAATATTGGGGCCTGTAATTCCTCTTTCTCTCATAATACTCTTCATCAAGAAGAAATTCCAGCTCTTGCCTCGTCACCTCAATGATGTTCGCTTCATTCCAGGCCCTCTTGATAAATTCCCTTGTCTCATCGCGTGATTTCCACAAAGGCAAAGGCAAATTGGGGTCGAAAAACAGAAGGCCCCCAAACTTTTTGGAATATGCAATCGCTTTGAAAAGTGTCCGTTTCATGGAGGGAGATGTCAGGACTTCTGAAGTAAAGTAAAACATTCTTGCCTACAATATATTCACATCATAACATTTCAGAAGTGAAATGCAACAGTTGTGTGCTTATGTATGGATCCTCAAAATGATTTTCTGTTACTAAATTATATCCCACATTACTTTATACTGCAGAACATATATATGTGTGTATATATAAGCGAGAAGCATAACATAATTTATTTAATGCAATAAGAATGTTGGAGAGGTGTAACAATAATTTGCAACAACAAATTTCTTGCATTATAATTTTTTAACATCGGCTTTACACTGAATAAATGTAGTGACGTTGTAGAGGTGTAACAATAGTCTAGAATAACTAAGCTCTGTTCATTTCACCGATTTAAATTTAGAATTCGAGTTTTGTTACAGTAAAAAGCTCTTAGAAAAGTCACATCTAACTTTTTTACTACAGTAAAAACTTTGCGCATAAAGTCACGTCTCAACTCATACCTTTTCAATTTCTCGGTGTTATACCTTTTCAATTTCATTACTATATTGAAGAAACCGCGGTACCATTCTCACTTCTATATGTTATGTGAACACACTCGGCCAAGTGAAAAGAACAATGCCTAAATGCAGGCAAACTATAAAACCCATCACAAAGTAGTCCCATTGACAAAAGAAAAAAAAAACAAAGAAACGTTTGTGAATTTTTCCTCAACTAGAAGGAAGATCTATTACCTCTTTGAGCACAGCAAGGTTCAACTCCGAGCTAAGCAGAGAATCCTCGGCGGCCTCTCTGACCATCTCCGTCGTCATCTTCCCATCCTCGTACTTGATCTTCATATACGAACAAGCCGTTTTCTTAGTCGGATCAAACTTGACAGCCCTCGTCTGAACCTTCTCCTGATTCATCATCAAAACCAACTCATCCCCATAATCATCATCCCCAACCTTCCCCATGAACGCCGCCCTCCCGCCAAGCCGCACGTGGGATATCGCGACATTGGAGGAAGGCCCGCCGGGTGCCCGCACGAACTCCGGCGGGTCCCACTGGAGCATCTTCCACTGGGAGTAGATGTCCGGGTGCATCGGGTTGTCGGAGACCCTCACCGTCGGCAAAAACTCCTTCTGCGCCGCGCCGAAGCAGCAGACCAGAGGAGGGTCTTCGTACGGGAAACCTATTCCGTCGTCGTAATCCTCCAGTTCTGAATCCGAGTCTTGTTCTTCTTCTTCTTGTGGGGTTTGTTGTTTCGTGGGTTTATCCGAAATCTGGCCATTATTACTCTCGGGTTGGCTTTTTCTCGAACGCCTGGTCTGCTTTTTCGGAGCAGAAGAAGATGATGAGGAAGACGGTGATGTTGTGGACCCCTTTTTCCTGCCTCGGCGAGTGGGTTTCTTGGATTCGACGGGTCCATTGCTTTCTCCATTAATGGAAGCTCTGGGACGTGGGGGTTTTGGCTTAGGCGATTTGAAGAGGTTGAGAGAAGAATAAAGCTCGAAATGTGGGGAGTTTTTAATGGAGTTGGGAGGTTGTAAAGCTATGGAAGTTGTTGAGTTATGGCGGGGAAGGGCGAGAAAAGGGGGAAGTAGATAAAGGGACGCCATGGCTAGGGGTTTAGAGGAGAGAGCTAGGGTTTATCCATTTTGGCCGTTGCTTGCTGCTAAATTGGTCTCCTATCTTCCTCCTCCTTTGCCAAAATTCTATCGGGTGGTCGGTCACTTGTCAGAACGTTTACTCTTAACTGTCTTCCCAAATAATTTTTAGATAAACGACAACGGAATTTTAAACGACAAAAAAACCAAAAACTTGTCTTTTGGATAAATTTTACTCCCCACAAAAAAAGAACTGAAAGATATCTCCATCAACTGGCTTTGGCGACACTCAATAAATTTTGTGAGGCACAAAAGTTATTCTCCTCAACGATGAAGGAAAGATCTCAGTTCAAAAAAGCATGCAAGAAGCCGTATTTACAAATTGGAATTTATACCATCGGACCTTTATTTTAAAAAATTGTCGTTTCAGTCGTGGAGTTTAATTTATGATTAGAGCTTTTTATGAGTTGAGTGATGCAAATTGTAGATACTTATATTATACTTTTAAAAATTTAATCTAATGCTTAAAATAATATTTCCTACTAATTGTTGATGCAAATTGTAGATACTTATATCATACTCTTGAAAATTTAATCTAACGCTTAAAATAATATTTTCTGCTAATCGTTAAAACACATAGTCGAAGTATCTTAAAGATTTTTCAAACATTTATAAGTATAATTCGGTGTTCAGTAAAATTCTATTTTTGGTCTAGTGTGACTAGCACTCATAGTTTTTTTTTTTTTTTAATAATAGTTTATGGCTACATTAAAAAAATCTATCACTCTGTCATTTACTATTCTGCAGTTTTAATTCACACAACAATATTTGGTTTCTGTGTTAACAAGGTTTACAAAATTGTTCTATACGTACAGAACATTATTTCATAATATGATAAGTCCTACATATTTCTTATTTTTTTAGGTATTTTTATCAATATATTATTGTTTTCATGATTGACCCTTCTAGAGCTTTAATGAGCTTTTGATATTTAAATTAGGTACCACATCAACAATTTCGTCTGTAAATGGAGAAGGAGGTTTGCTAACATTTTGAAGTTTAGGAAAAAAAAGGAGAAAAAATAACAAGTTGTGAAATTTGACGTTGAACTTGAAAACAAGATGCCGTTTCACTTCAAAGCAATTTAGCAACCTTATAAACCAAGGTATTATTATCATTGTTAGTCATAAACTATAAACATTCTGATATTTTAATTTTTGAACTCTTTATTCTTATATATTTATAGTTTTTGAGTTTTGATTGAGCTAAATTCATTGGAGGTTCCGCAACTTATCCTCTTCTATTATTCCTTCTATTAAAAATTATACTAATTTAGACACTAAACTCTTTCGATGTTTTAAATTTAGTCCTTAGTTACATCCTGTTAAATTTAGGATGAAAATAATGTGTAATCTCCTTAAAGGAAAGTCGACCTTGTAATTTTAACAGATTGAACCAAAACCATAAAGTTAATTTCACCTTAATTTTATCTTGTAATTTCCCTGCGTTTTATTTTTTATTGAGATGAAACAAACTGAACACAATTTATGCTTTTGTTGTTTATATGCAACTTTCATGATACGATTATGCTTTTTTTATTTACATTTTTAACCTTTTATATGTGAACATTAAATTAAATATTTTATTTATATCCTTTTATTACATTACATTTTATAATAATAAGTACTTTTGATTTTTTTATCCAAACAGATTTAAAAGCTCTTTTTAGATATAAAAATATTTTTTAAACATTATCCAAATACTAATAAAAAAGATCCAACTATATTTATCTTTTTCTACTACTTAAAAGTATAATTACAAGCTATCCCAAACGGGCCCTATGTGCAAGATGATGGTGTCATAATAGGCTATTTGTGGCAGTTGAGAAATAAAAAATAGAGAATTTACTTTTAAGAGTACATGAGTCTGGACATTTAGCTATTACTCTTAATAAATATTATTTTGTTAGTGTAATTATTTGACTAAAAAGGTTATGAATCAAGAGTAAAAGGTAAAAATCTTTACTCATACACTTTTAAATGGTATTTGTCGAGATTACCCGTTGAGAAATGCTAGAACATTGTAGGAATTCTTCAAGCATGAGACTGAATTCCAACTTTTTCAAAGTCAAGGATCTCCTGTGGCCACAATGAATTTAAATATATTAATTTTCATAAGAAAATGACTAGGACATAAAAGGCCCGTTTGTTTAAAACTATAATTCTGATTTTTCTAGCACTTTTATTTCATAAAAAATTTGAATTAAAATAGTTCCTGTCAATGATTCTTTCATAAAATTTAAATTTAAAATCAAAATTATTGACTTAAACACATGAATCAAACGGACCATTAATGTCCCTTTTTGCAAGAAATGCAGTGGGAAGAACATGTTCTCATTTTTTTTTCCTATTACTTAACAACTATTATTTAAGTATTAAAAATAACTAATATTGAATATTTTCCATCCAAAAATTTAGTAGAATATGATTGAGGGGTTAAATTTAAGATATCAAAAAGATTTAAGGTTTATTCAGAAAAAAAAATATTTAGGGTTTAAATTTGTATAAGTTTTTGGTATAAGAACTAATTATAAAAAAAGAAAAACAAAAATTCACTGTCTGTAATAGAAACTATTAAAAAACCAAAATTTATAGAGTAATGGGTCAAAATTAAAAATTCAGGGACGAAAATATCAACGTTCTCAAGATTTAGGGACTAACCATCTTAATTACCTAATAGCAAAAAATAAAAATAAAAAAACAAAAAACAAAAAAAATATAATCGCCCCTATTGCTCTTAGGTGTGTTTGGTAGGGAGGATGGAATGATGGAGGGATAGGAATGGAGGGATTGAGGTGTGAAAAATGAAAAGTAACCTTGTTTGGTTGGGCGGAAAGGTGAGAGGAGGGGGAGAAAGAAGGGATTGTGAATCCCTTGCGCCCTCCAAAAAACAATCCTCCCATTCATGCACGGATTAAGAAGTTGAGGGGAAATAAAATTGCCGAATTTCCCGTATTAACCTTTGTCAACTTGCTAATGTTCCACAAAATCCTTAGATATTTTAAACCTTATTCACATGTTTTCTTTTTTCTTTTTTTTTTCCTTTTTTTTCCTTTTATTATTATCTCTTTTTTATGAGTACGTTGTAGATAAAGATATTTACTTTTTTAATATAAAATATTTTCTATCTATTTTTTTCACGAAAGCATCCCAAATATACAGTTATACACCAGTTCTAGTATAAAAATCCAGTAATAATAATGTCTAGTATCTATATATATAATAAACCAACGTTTTCTTTTTTTGAATAATAAAGCAACGTATTTGTGTAATATAAAGACACATAATGCAAATACAAATTAAGCAAAAAGGTTACTATAGTAATTTTATCAATAAAACTAATCATTCCCTCCTCATTTCCATCTAATATCAAACAAAAGAATGAAAAGTACCTTTCCTTGCTATCGTATCAAACAACTTTAAAAAAAAATATACAATTCTTTCCTTCTTTCATACTTTCCTTCTCTCCGACTCAATCCATCTTTTTACCATTTTATTCCTCCTGCTTAAAAGATCCTTAACGTCGTAACCTGCTTATTAAGGGAATATTTAATTAGAGAATTCGTGTTATGGTTTGAATTAAGTAGTTCATTATAGTATTTTTTTCATAAAAAACACAGATAAATAAAAAATAATTCTGAATTATGATTCTGAATTCATCAACCCAACGTCTTCTAAAAAGTCAATAGACTCTTTTTTTTTGTTTTTTTTTTTTTGCGCTTTGATAATACCATTAGACTTAACGATGAAAAGACCATCCCAATTACCCCTATCAGAAACCGTTTGTTTCTCGTTTCTTCTCCATTGTCATAGAGGGTTTTCTGGGCTTTTACGGGTACAGCTTTCCGTAGTTTTTACTGGTAAGAATTCTATGATTTTATCTACTGAAAGAGTTTTGATATATTCCGTCCGAGTAGGAAAATAAAGGCTGGGTTTGAATTTTGATCATTTTCCCTGAATTCAGTAATCCCGCTTTTATTTTTCTTTTCAATGTGAAATAAGTTGGCTTCTATGTGAAATTGCTTAAAGCTTTGGTAATTATAGTATCTCAAATCTCACCTCTTGAATTAATTCTTTTGTAAAATTTCAGCTTGACCTGAATTTCATTTTATTGGCTTAAAGCTTTGACTATAAAATCCCAGTACGAATTCACCTTATGACTATAATCTCAAGAAAATCGGCTCTAACTTTTCAGGATATAATAATTTACTGTTTTTATTGCTGAAACATATTTCTTTCCATTTGGATTCGCTTTTGTAATTTTGGCTTATGCATAGAGTGAACAACTTCCCTATTCTGCAAAAAGTTGTCATTATTTCGTACACAGGGTGTTGATATGCACCGCGTTATAATAAGAATGAACCCTGATTTGGTTTGGGAAGATGAGAATTGAGACATTAGTGGGGATTAAGCCTGAACTGATTTCTGGGTAGATGAGAACTTTTTGGTTGAGGATGATGTACCCAAATCATCCTATGCTAATGCAGGAAGATTTAGCTATAAGTAGTCATTTTTATATTTTCATTATCGTTTGTTCTACCTTTTTAATTTAGTTTTGTTTTGTTATTAGTTTGTTGTTGGATATTTTGTTATCATTTTGTGTTTGAGCTATAAATAGCTATATTAGCTATTAAAATAGGAGACTTGATTATTGAGATATTGAATACTAGAGTTGAGTTTTCTCTCCAATTTTGGGGTTTCCCTTGTGGGTTATGTTTAAGTGGATTTGAGAACTCTAAGTCTCATCCTTCGTCCCGGTTAGGCTGGTAAATTTTGTTCTCTCCATTCCGCTGCATTACATACCCTGACCGTCCCGGTTAGGCTGGTAAATTTTGTTCTCTCCATTCCGCTTCATTACATACCCTGACCACCACAACGATCCGAGCTCAAACCCACGACTTGCGTGGGGGGTGAGTGGCTTATGACCTTGCTGAGCTCTTGTTGGTTTTTGGTGGATAAATTTTGTCAAAGTTTGCCGCTGCTTTTAAAACTATCCCAAGAAATGATTTGGGGGAGTTACTTCCTGTGTCTTTTTTATTGAGAAAGGGATAATTTTAGGAAATACTTTAAGCTTTCGTTCGTATCGTTACCTTTCAAGAATGATTCTATTTGAGCTTGAATTAATGTCTGGATAAATAGATTTTATAAAATGTTGTTGCTTTTAAAACTACCCCCAGAAGAAAGGATTTTGGGGTGTGTTGACAAAGAAGGCGTATTGGAGCAACTTTAGCTGTCATATTATGCACTCTGTTAGGATGTTGCATCACTTGTTAATCCATCTGATCCAAGTTTTTCTTCCCCGGAAATAATACAGAAAATGGGGTTTTGGACACTATTAGAAGGGCTTCTGCTATTTGCGAATGCATTAGCGATACTGAATGAGGACCGGTTCCTTGCTCCTAGAGGGTGGACATTGGTAGAACTCCAACGAGGCAGGAGAAATACACTCAAGGGGCAGATCATAGGGCTTATACATGCATGCCAATTCTTCAGATTGCCACTCATACTTTTGAATATTGTAACTATTGTAGTGAAGCTGTTTTCTGGCTGAGGCAAAAGAGATTTTGCTATTTTAGACGTTCAATATCTGTATAGTTTGTGAAATAAATGTTGCAGAAAAATTTTCCTGTTCAAGAATTGTGTGTGATAATTGGGTTGAGCCCCAAACATATTGAAGTAAAAGATAACAATAAGCTAAGTTTAATCATCAAAGCCAAATGATATAATATAGAATGTCATTTCAAACTCTACTTTTTCTTTCTAGTTACTTCTTGATTGTTTAGCAGCCTATAGTTTTTTGGTTGGGAAAAAAAAAAAAATTCTTTTGGCTGCTCAAACAATCAAGAAGTGACCTATAGTCTAGCAGCCTACAGCTTTATTCTTGGGCATTTTGTGCTTGTACGGACTTAGTTTTGCCTTCATAGCCCTTTATTCAAGTGAAATCTAGCAATCTATAAGTTTCTGTTCCATTTCTTCTATACGGGTATTTAGACCCCGTTCATTTCGCTAATTCGAGTTTAGAATTCGAGTTTTGCTACAGTAAAAAGCTCTCATAAACAATCACATCTAACTTTTTTGCTACAGTAAAAAACTCTCACATAAAATCACATCTCAACTCGAATTAAAAACTCGAATCAGCGAACTAAACGGGCCTATTATGTTTTTATATACTCTCTTTATCTTTGATTTATGGGATAGCTTCGTCTATGCAAAAACGACTTGATATTTGATTAGAACCTAGATAACATATTCTTCCCAAGCATTGAACATAATATATATATATATATATATATATATTGATGAAAGCATGGAACATAATATATGGCAAGATAAGCCACATTACCCAACAGAAGAAGATACAAGTGTGAGTAACCCAATCAAGCAGAACAACCTATTTTACACACAAGAAAACAAGAGAAACTATAGTAAGAAATCCGACAAAGTCCTATAAAATCACTCAACTGGGATCATAACCTCATTAATCCTAAAGGCAGGCAAAGTCCAAGGTGGATTATACCTTGCCAACAAGAACTCCCCAACAACCTTATAACCATCTCTCTCCAAGCTCTTCTTCAGCTTCTCCACCTTCACTTCCACCACTTGCTCGGTCGCCACCCCGCCAAACCTCACCACCCCATACTTCCTCTCACCCTCCTCCGTGATCACCACCCTCTCATCCACCGGCCTTGGCGCCTCCTCCGCCTTCCGGTACTTCGCCGGCAACAGGAACTGCATTGTCACCGCCTTCTTCTCCTCTCCACCGCCGCTCTGTGTCACGACCGGAGCCGTCATTGCGATCTTCTCAGAAGCTTTTGTTATGACCGGGGCCGTCATGGCAATCTTCTCAGGCTTGGTGTTCTGTGGATTGCCCAAGGCTCCTATGTAGTTTGCCAGCAAAGTGAAACCGCCGTCTTTGTTGCCTCTGAATTGGGATGGATCGTAGGTGACTTGGGCTATCACAGAAGGTTCATATTTTCGGATTTCATAGTCGTTTGTGGATTGGACCACTTCATGTTTGGGAGTTTCGACGCTGATCTTTCCAAAAACCATGCCCATCTTGGCATTAAACGATATGTATTTCTTAAGAGATTATGCCTATAAAAAGTAGTTGAATGGAGGAGAAATGAAATGTTCTGGAATTTTTTAGATGTGTTTTGTCTTGATCTGTTTTGCTTGGGAAAGGGGTTTCGAAATGTAGAATTGTGGACTTGGAAACCTTAAAGTAGTGGCTGAATTTGGGGGACCATGCGTGGACTCTCTTTATCCACGAGTTTAATGGAGTACTAGATAGTATTTCACTCCTATGGTGGATTATCGTCATGTTTGGTCAGGATTGTCATTTCCACGTTAATGTGGCGAAAAAATCTGAACCGTGGATAAATTTGACGTTATTCCCATAATCATTTATCTTTTTTATTAAATTTAATTATTAATACTATTAATATATAATATGATAAAAAAATGTAAGTAAAAATAAAAAACGTGAAATTTTGTAAGTAAAAATAAAAAAAAAAACATATTTATTAGGGTTTCATTTAGAGAAATTAAAAAAATGTATAATATGATAAAAAGGATAAGAATGAAGACAAAAAGAGGAAGACAAAAAAAAGAGAGAGAAAAGAAAAATGTAAAAAGGGTATAAAAAAGAAAGAAGAGATGAAAAATGGGGAAAAGTTAAAAGAAAAAAGGGAGGAAAGAATGAAACAAAAAGTAAAATATATATATATATATATATACAAACAGTGGAAATAAAAAAAAATGCCGAAAATAAAGGCAACGAAACGCCCTAAAAAAACCTCATTCTTCCTTAGTAGGAAGCTATGGATATAAACTACGAGCATAGTGACACTTTTGGTCATTAAATTTTTAATTTTAACAAATTACTTTATGAACTTTATATTATGTGCAAAATATTATCTTCACTATTGTTGAAACCCATTAAAACCTAGCACATTTTACACTTATTATAACTTTTTATGTAAAATTTTCAATTGTTATGTAATAGGGATGTGATTATCTACGTTAAATTTTTAGAAATTATTCATCAATTTCGAGTCAGAGACTAAAATTGTTTAAAAATTATTCATCAATTTCAAGTCAGAGACTAAAATTGTTTAAAAAACAAAAAGTCATAGAGTAATCTATCAAAATTAAAAGTTCAATTGATAAAAATGTCACAATGCTCATAGTTCATAGTGTCAATAAAGATTGATAAATTTTTAATCTATTATCCCAAAATTATAACTAAGCTTTTTTCTTTTAAAATTTAACCCTTTGAATGGTCAATTGTCAAAAATGACATTATTTATTATCTTAAATATTAATAACAAAAAAAACTAAATTTAGGAAAAGAAGATAAAATTTTTAAAAATCTAAATTGTATTTTAAAAAAATTCTAAAATTTAACAGGTTAAAACTGGTCTAGCTCCGTATATGATCTTGTGCCCTCGCCACTAACACACAACTAGAAAATTTAGACTTGCCACATCAATCCCGTCTTGCATTGAATCCTGCCCGCGGTCATTCAAATACATTGGCATTGTTTTCTTTATTTTATTTAGTTTAAAGTTTATATTTTGCAAATTTTACATAATTAATGGCCAAAATAATATTTAAATAGTAATTATTGAGTTTATTTATGGTATTTCAAAATTTTGACCAGTTAATTTTTTTTTTTTTTACTCTTTTAAAAACATAGGGGATAATTTTGGGATATTTTAAAAACATATGAGATACTTTTTAAATTTTAAAAAACATAAGGTAAATATAGAATTTAGCTAAATTTTAATGAGTACATTTTAAATTTCTCTTTAAAATGTCCCAAGTCCATAATATATCATATTATTCTATTCCTGTTGTTGAAATTTCAATGGAAAGTGTGTGTCTTTCTTTTTTACTGTACATCATGTCTTTTCATCCTTCAAATCTCAACCAGAAGTGGCACATGGTCGTCACATGATCCTCATGTACTTCTTTCCATCGAGATTTTAATAATTAGATAGACGAAAAGACTAATTTGAGATAATTCATAGACAAAGAACTTATTTTGCGACATTTTAAAAATCAATGATTAAAATGAGATTTTACCTATAATTTGACGATAAAAAATGAGATGAACTCTTATCCTAAAATTCTTATCTTTATGAATAAGGACTATATTTGCATAATGTACACAAACATAAAACATTGCATATCCTTTTTCAAGCAACTAATCATTATCATAAGGATGTAATTTTTATTCTAATGTTTTTAGCGGTTAATAGTGTTATTATTCGTAGGATTTCAGATAATTTTAAAATGATTTGAAATGGTAAAGGTTTATAAATTGAACATTCATTTTTAGATATTTTTTATGTTAATCTACTACTCACCCAAATTAGGCTCAAATTTTTGCACATAAGTGATGTATTTGAAGACCATCTCTTTAAAAGTGTATTTCTCTACTCCCTCAATTATCTTGTCTATATATTATTACCCTCAAATTGGGTGTAAATTGAGTTTATTTTTAAAGTCTAATTACTCATCTTTGTTTCTCTAGTGTGAAAATTATACTTAATTTTTGTACGTTACAGTTGCACTCCACTTTGGATTTTACCTCATAAATGCCCCGTTTATTTCACCGATTTAAATTTAAAATTTGAGTTTTCTTATAATAAAAAAAACTCTTAAAAACAGTTATATCTAACTTTTATACTACAATAAAAAATTATTACGTAAACATCTCAACTCGAACAGTAAACTAAACGGACCTTAAATGGGTTATGTCTTTCCCGGCTCATGTCACCTTGGGCCGAGACCTCTCAAACCTTTGGTCTTGGCGGTGTTGCAAGCCATATACTATCCGGCCCAATCACTTCACGTTCTATAACTAGGGTAAAGCTTATTCATTTTTCCCATATATATTCAACACAAAATTAAGCACCTCTCACCCGACATGGCTTATGGGCATCTGGGATTATTGGGGTTTGGAATTTGGATTGCCAATATCGCCGTTCTCTATTTATCCACCATTGTCCCTAACCCTAAACTGTTGTTGATATAGATAGATAGATATATATATATATATATGTATGTATATAGGTGTGTATATATATGGATGCATATTTTAATTTGCGATGAGCATCGCTGATGAATATCCTATTATTGTTATCCTTGCACTTTGATTGCTAGTGAAGAAACCCATGGGGAAAATTTTTCTGAGATGCTCCCAACTTTTTTGTTTTCTGATTGTTGTTGTTATTTTTATTTTTATTTTTTTTGTTTATTTGCTGGTTTGCCCAGCTGGGTTGTGGCAAATTTGTTGGATCGATGATGTTTAACAATATACTGCGTTATCTATCTGCAATTTCCTTCAAGGAATTGAAGAAGACTATATGTTACTGAGATCTGATTATCGTTCTGGACTCTTTTTGTTGCTGTTGTTGTGTTTCTTTTTTAAAAGTTTATTTTGGGGTTTTTTTTTTTTTTGGTTTCTTTCTTTTATATCGTCAGTGATTGCAAAAAAGTCAAATCTTTTTCGCATGTGTTGTTCACCTTTGAAATCCAACTATATTGCATGTTGGGAAGTGAAAGTTTTTTACTGATCTCTGGATGTCTTTATAACATGTTTTGATTTGGTTTCAAGACTAGTATTTCTTCTTTCTCATGTGACTTGTTTTGTTGGAATATTGAGGCCGTTTGTTTGTCAAATTTGAGTTTTTAATTTAAATTGATACGTAATATTTTTTAAAAATTTTTAACTGTTGCAGAAACACATTTAGATGTCACTTTTTTTAAAGGAAAAATTATTTTTTTTCCATCGTTCTCATTTTCTATTCATCATATTTTCCATCTCTCTTACCAAACATAAACAAGATGACTATTGGAGAATTACCAAACTACGAAGTTCGACTGCATTTTAGGTAGAACACGCACTGCATATTATAGGCTGAGTGAACTTGAGAATCAAACTATTGGATTGAATGATTAAATGTGATATGATAGTTAAAGTTCATAAGTTATTTTGAAAATTGTTCCTATTATTGAGTTAGGATACTTTACCAAAGAATTCCTCAAATAATCTAGCAACCAATACCCACACCACCAACTAAAACTATACCAAAATGCATCCACATAAGTTTTATGTGGTTTCCTACAAATTGTTTAGGTAAATTGCTCATTTAGCTCCCAAACTAACAAGTATCTACTCAGTACTCGAACCTTTGTTTTATTTTTTAAGTAAAAGAACTCTTATAATTGTAACAAAGAACTAAAGTTATTAACGGACTTTAAATTTTGAACAGAGAAGGTCATTGATTATAAATTTTCGGCCAAGATTATTGACATAACCACATAATAATGTTAAAATAAAAAGAGATGACACTAAAGAAAAAGATGTTGCCGACTTATCGTCACTGTCTTTGGCCCTTTGCCGCCTTCAACCCCTCATGAGAGCCGACTCTATCGCCCCATCGCGAGTCTGCTGCCGTCACTTTGCCAAAATCATGCCGTCTGTGAGCGCAACCTAGCCCGACCGTACACTCTATAGGAGCCAAAAGTCTGCTATTCCTTCGCTATGATGACACAAACCAAAATAAACCCTAAAACGATTTTATTTTTCCAAAGGTTCACAACAATTCATCATTAAACATCATACCATTGCTAAGGGCCTAAAACGCAATAAAATTTCAATCGATTTACTATGCTATCAAACAAAAACCTAAATCCAGTCCCTAGTTTTGGCCATGAAGAACGAATTGATTTCAAAATAGAAAAAAAAAAAAAAAAAAAAAAAAAAAAAAACTGTTTTCCTATATTGATGGAAAGTGTATTAAGGAGTGAGGACCATGAAAATGGTGGCAAGGCCATAATAAGCAAGCTCTTATTGAGTTTGAGAGTAAGTAGGGGTGAACACAATAACCGACTAACCATAAAACCACCTAAATCACTACACACCGTGAGACGTGGTGTGATTCTTTTTACTTCATAATTTAGTTAATTAGTACTTAACTGTACGGTTTAACTTGATTTACGATTTTAATAATTTTTAAGATCACGATTAATTAAACCACACCTCGTATTTTTTATTACGGTGATTTTTTAAATAATTGTTATACAATTATAAGTACGTTCATTTGTGCAACTAATTTAATTGGTTTTTTTTTCCTTGTGAGATAAACTCAGCTTTTCTAAGGAAAAAAGAAACCATGCACTTAGATGTAAAAACTGATAAAACTTTTTATGCTTTTGTGTTTAGTGTCGGATTATGTGTAATTACCTTTTTTCGACCATAGTTTAACTACAATTTATGGTTTGGTAAAAGATTGTTGAGAATAACTGTTCTAACCGTGCTCACCCCTGATAGTAAGAGATCGACTTGACAATATGGTTTGATTCCTAAAGCTTCATGGAGAAACTTTGAAAAACACATTTACGAAACCCCACAAAACCACTAACTCTAATTCCTTTCCTTTTTTTTTTTTTTGCTTTTCAATGGATTTTATTATTGTCTATTTTTTTCTTGAGGCTAGTTAAGAACTTGAGTTTAAAAGTAAATTTACTCGAGAGAAAATATTGTATCAAAAATATTAAATTGAATTTTTATAAGAAAAATAAATTTTGAGTTGTGATTCGAATTTGTGCGTTTAGTTCAAGGATTCGTGTCATGGTTCGAATTATGGTTCGTGGCTCGCTACAGTATTTTTTATCGCAAAAAACACACGTAAATCGAGAATGATTCTGAATCCATCAACCAAACGTCCGATCTTAGGCCTCGTTCTTTTCACTGATTCGAGTTTAGAATTTGAGTTTTGCTGCAGTAAAAACCTCTCAGAAACAATCACATCTAACTTTTTTGCTACAGTAAAAAGCTCTCACGCAACATCACATCTCAACTCAAATTAAAAACTCGAATTAGCAAACCGAACGGGCCCTTAATTATTAATAGATCACATGCAATGAACGTTGTTTACGCGGTTTTAAAAAAACACCTCGATTGTTAGTTTTAATTACTTTTTAACCATTTTAAGAGTCCGGAGATGTCCTTACAAATATTTGAGGATCAAATTATTAATTACTCAATAATTGAGGGACTGAATTAGCAATTTACTCTAATTTTTCACAGTAGGATTAACGTTACACTAAGTATGCTATGCGAAATAAGCACGACTTAAAATAAGAATTTAGATTCCCCTTAAAAAAATAAAACAAAGAATAAGAATTTGGGTATAAAATTATTAAATAAAACAGGAGATTAGGGATTAATAGTGTGTTTGGTAAGAGGGAGAAATAGAGGGAGGGAGAGGGGCGGAAGAAGAGGTGGGGGGAGAGAACAATTCTCTTGTTTGGTTGGTTGGATGAAAGAAGGGAGAGGAGACATGGAGGGAGAGAGACTCTCTCCGGGCTCACCAATTTGGATCATTTCATTGATGGAATAATCCAACCAATTTTAGAACTAAAAGTTTATTTTACCCCTAAAAGAAATTATTACCAAATAAATAAAATGGACAATATATTAATTGGACAAACAACTATCATCCATCATTTTCTCTCCTCACTCATACCAAACAACATGAAAGATGTGTTTGGAGTTGTTTTTGTTTTGTTTTCATGTTTTTTGAGAGAGAAAAAATAAAAACGGGAGAGAAACAGCCTTTGGCACAATTAAAGACAAAACATGGAAATGAAAACGATTTTATGGTTTAGTGTAAAATAGGAGAGAAATGATTTTCATTTTTTGTTTTCATTTTCTCCTCTCTCGAGCAGAGAGAGAGAGAGAGACATTAATGAATTTTTTATACTGAAAACTATCTCTTGATAAAAATACTAAACACATTTTTAAAAATGATTTCTATATGAGATTGAAAATGTTTTCATTTCCATTTTCATACAAAAAAGAAAATCATTTTAAAATGAGTTTCAAACGCACCCGAAGTATTATTATAATTCTCTTCATCCTTCTTACTCCCAATCCCTCCAACTCTCTCAATCCTTCCTACTCTCCGTTCCTCCTGCTAAATGGAGCTGGGAGAATTATAGTAATCTTTTATGTTGTTTGGTAAGAAAGATGGAAAGCTAAAATGATGGATGAATACATTTTTATTTTACTTTTTTGTCTACCAATTTCAGACTAAAATTTTTAAAAATAAAATGATATTTTTAAATTTTTAATAGGTAGATTGTATAAATCCTTCCATTAAAAAAGGGATGTAAAATAATAGGCCCGAATAGAGAAAGGTTCTCTCTTTTCTTCTTAACCTCCACCTCTCCTCTCTCCCTCTAACTAAGAGTCCGTTTGGTTTATGGATTAGAACCATGTGATTATAATTATTTTTTATTTACGTGTATTTTTTGTGAGAAAAAATACTGTAGCGAACCACGAATCATGATTCGAATTAAGAAACGAATCTCTCTACCAAACATCACCTAAACAAACAAGAGATTCTCTTCCTCCATCTCCCCCTCCTTTCCTCCCTCCCTCCCTCCCTCCCTCCCTCCCTCTCTCTCTTCCTCTTACCAAACATGCCCTAAATGGCAAGAAAATTTTTGAGAACCCATTAGCGGAAGGATAAAAATTTTGAGGACCAATCTGCAAAGAAGGTAAAGGTTGGGGGAGGAATAGAGTCAAGAAAGACAAACCCCACAGGGCCCACCCCCGAAGCCCCGTTTGGAAGATTTTTCAAACGTAAAAAGAAAATATTAAAAATAAGATGAAAAGACGAGTTTGCCCCTTTGTCTGCCAGCCTAGTTATCCATATTTCTGGTTGTTCCGTCCTTTTCTACTTTTAATATTTCTGGTCGGGAAAGAAACAAAAAAGAAAAAAAAAGGAAAAAGAAGAGAAAAAAGAAAACCACCTACAGAGTTGCTGTTTTGGAATCATTGGTCGCAGTGACCTGTACAGTACAAGACTACAGCTAAGCAGGCTCTCGCAAAAATGAAAATTTGAATTTCAAAAGATTGTTGTGACAAGAAAAACTTCCGCTTTTGCAGCCCAAATCTAACCGTTCTTCTTCCATCCGTTTCTACATCACACCGCATTTTCACTATTTTTCAAACCCCAAAAATAAAAACAATAAAATATAAAATAAACAAAATATCTCTCTCTCTCTCTCTCTATTTTGAAAAACACGAGAGCCGTTTGAACCCACTTTTCTATAAAAAAGATCCCACCGTCCCCACTCTTTTTCCCCAATTCATTTTCCTCATTTTCACTTTACTCTCTCTCTCTCTCTCTCTCTCTCTCTCTCTCTCTCTCATACTCTGTGATTTTTCCTCTGAAACCCTAGCTTCGTTTCCTCTAGATCCGAGAGAGAAAATGCGTGAGATTCTTCACATCCAGGGAGGCCAATGCGGCAACCAGATCGGAGCCAAGTTCTGGGAAGTCGTCTGCGCCGAGCACGGCATCGACTCCACCGGGAAGTATAATGGCGACTCCGAACTCCAACTGGAGAGAATCAATGTCTACTACAACGAGGCCAGTTGCGGAAGGTTCGTCCCCAGGGCTGTTCTCATGGATCTGGAGCCTGGAACCATGGACAGCATCAGATCTGGTCTCTACGGCCAGATCTTCCGGCCTGACAACTTCGTCTTCGGCCAATCCGGCGCTGGAAACAACTGGGCCAAGGGTCACTACACGGAGGGAGCCGAGTTGATCGACTCTGTTCTCGATGTCGTTCGTAAGGAGGCCGAGAACTGCGATTGCCTTCAAGGTGTTTGTCGAAATGTCTCTGTCGATTTTTTTTTTTTTTTTTTTGTTGTTGTTTTGGTTTCTGATGTTTCGATTTTTGGTTTTCAGGTTTTCAGGTTTGTCACTCTCTTGGAGGAGGAACCGGATCTGGTATGGGTACGCTCTTGATCTCCAAGATCCGAGAGGAATATCCTGACCGGATGATGCTCACTTTCTCGGTGTTCCCGTCGCCGAAGGTGTCCGACACTGTCGTTGAGCCGTATAATGCGACCTTGTCTGTTCATCAACTTGTTGAGAACGCAGACGAGTGCATGGTTCTAGACAATGAAGCTCTCTACGACATTTGCTTCCGTACACTCAAACTCACCACTCCAAGCTGTAAGTATTTGCTTTCACATTAATCAGATCTAGGGTTAGGGTTTTTGTTTATGAGAGATATCTATCCTGATCTTTGTTCATTTGATACTTGAATTCTGAAATGTGTAACCTAAAAATCTCCTTAGATCTCGAATAGCATATGCGTTGTGGCTTTGATTTATCTTGATCCAGAAATCTGAAATGCATTTCTACTCTCTTCAAAAATTGATGGGGATTTTAGTCAGATCCAAAGTGATAGATGCGCTCCTATTGTTGTTAGCAGCATATGCAAATTATTATTGATTAATGATGCTTGTGGTATATTGTTGGACTTGTGTATTCAAAAATTTGCAATTGATTACTACTTTCTGCAAAAATTAGTAGGGTTTTTATTCAGATGAAAATTAATAGATGTGCTTCTTTTTGTTGTAAGTAGTTTGTGCAGATTAATCTTCAGTTGATTGTTTTGCTTTGTTTGTCTATCTTGGTCTTTGGTTTGGTGTTTCTGACAACTTTTGAGCTTTGTTTGTTATTTATTTTATTTTATCTGTTTGTTGGACCTGTCTTTGAATTATCTGAAATGCATTAAGACTTTCTTCAAAAATTGATGGGGATTTTAGTCAGATCCAAAGTGATAGATGCGCTCCTATTGTTGTTAGCAGCATATGCAAATTATTATTGATTAATGATGCTTGTGGTATATTGTTGGACTTGTGTATTCAAAAATTTGCAATTGATTACTACTTTCTGCAAAAATTAGTAGGGTTTTTATTCAGATGAAAATTAATAGATGTGCTTCTTTTTGTTGTAAGTAGTTTGTGCAGATTAATCTTCAGTTGATTGTTTTGCTTTGTTTGTCTATCTTGGTCTTTGGTTTGGTGTTTCTGACAACTTTTGAGCTTTGTTTGTTATTTATTTTATTTTATCTGTTTGTTGGACCTGTCTTTGAATTTGTGTTTGTGATATAAGACATTTTATTGTTGCTTGTGGGACTTTATTTTTTGCTCTTGAATTTGTGTCAGTGATTTAAACATTTTGTTCTTAGTTGCTCTTGACTTCTTTTGAAGTTTACTAGTCCTTGCATCCAGGGTTATGATTGTTAATTTTGATTGTTGATTCTTGTGGTATTTTTTGTGCAGTCGGTGATCTTAACCACTTGATCTCTGCAACTATGTCTGGAGTAACATGCTGTTTGAGATTTCCTGGACAACTCAACTCTGACCTTCGAAAGCTTGCTGTCAATCTTATCCCCTTCCCCCGTCTCCACTTTTTCATGGTGGGTTTTGCCCCACTTACCTCCCGTGGTTCTCAGCAGTACAGAGCCCTCACTGTCCCTGAGCTTACCCAGCAAATGTGGGATGCGAAGAACATGATGTGTGCTGCTGACCCCCGGCACGGACGTTACCTCACCGCTTCAGCCATGTTCAGAGGAAAGATGAGCACCAAGGAAGTTGATGAGCAGATGATCAATGTCCAGAACAAGAACTCCTCTTACTTTGTTGAGTGGATTCCCAACAATGTTAAGTCCACTGTCTGTGACATCCCACCCACTGGCTTGAAAATGGCTTCGACTTTCATTGGGAACTCCACATCCATTCAGGAGATGTTCCGCCGTGTGAGTGAGCAGTTCACAGCTATGTTCAGGAGGAAGGCTTTCTTGCACTGGTACACAGGGGAGGGCATGGATGAGATGGAGTTCACCGAGGCTGAAAGCAACATGAACGATCTTGTTTCTGAGTACCAGCAGTACCAGGATGCTACAGCTGAGGAGGATGATTACTATGACGAGGAAGAGGAGGAGGAAGCTCATGAAGTCTGAAGTTGATCAAGTTAAAATTCATGTGAAAATTACCGCAACTTCCAGTTGCCGGTCTCTGGCAAGGCGATGGATGGTTTTCGGTAGCTTTAGGCCGTAATTTCAATTGAAGTTTGCTTTTTTGGTTTGGTGATATTTCTATGTAAAAGACAAAAGAATGTAGGATTGTGGAAAGATTGTTCCCTATTATATCGTCGTATAATATTTCTTCTTCCTACTATGTTGATTGGATCTAGTATTATCTTCAAGGTTTTCCTTCATTCGTGGATTTTTCACGTTTATCGTGCATTGGACATGTCTTTCTGCGAATATCAAAAATTGCTGGTCAATATGGGTTTTATTAATTAATTACAACAATTAATTAATTACTAAACACTCACTGTAGTCAAATCTATTTTGCAATTTTGAAGTTGTTTTTTTTTTTTTCCCCTTCTTTTCATTCATCCCCCACCAACCGTTTTCCATAAACAAGTACTCTTTTCAACTTGTCCAGACTCTCAATGATAACGCGATAATGAAAAATTCTCCTTTTTCATTTGAATAACCAGAATATTGAGCAGAATTATGACGTTATATTTATTCATTTTATTGAAGGATTTTTTCTTTCGTTACCCACTTACTCAGCAATAAGATTTTTTTTTCTGCCGCATTGATGCAGTCATGCTCGTAGAATCTCAAACGTTAAAGCTAAGAAGGTTTATAAGGTTGAAGTGTCAGCAACATCTGTCCTACTAATTCGGCTATGTTAAGACTTGATTAATTTGGTTGGTAACTTGTATCTGTCACTAACAAAGAAAAAAAAATAAAAATCAAGGCAACATAAACAAGTCTCATTAAACCTTTTGTTTTCAAAAAAGTTAATAAACATTAGTCTCGTTTATTGGACCGATTCGAGTTTTGATTAAAAAAAAAAAAAACTCTTAGAAACAGTCACATCTAACTTTTTTTTTTACAGTAAAAAACTCACATAAAATCACATTTCAACTTAAATTAAAAACTCAAATCAACGAACTAAACGGCCTAGTAGCTTTTTCTGCAGCCGCCTCTAGTGATTAACATGAAGGGTTAAGGATTCTTAAGGGTTGTTTACAAAAATGTTTATTTAGAGCATTTTGAATCTAAAAATACCAACTTGTTATTTTATTTATAAAAATACCTACTGTCATACATATAAAGACGTTTATATCCTTACCTAATGAAAAAAGAGAAAAAACTAATAAATCAACAAAATAGAAAAGATAACATAATGAATATTTAGATTTAAATACAAAAAATCAAACAATTAAATTTAATGAAATCTAATTATTTCAAGAAATAGAAATTTTTTTTAAACAAATAAAAAAACACCTACTTAATTTTTTTTTAAATAAAAACCAAATAAGTCTGCACAAAATAAGCTACAGCAAATAAAACATCAAATAAAAAGTCGCATTTTCATTATCTTAATGATTATATCATTATGAAAAACGAATCCATACAAAGTTTGCAAAGAATCCGAAACAATCAAAATGCACGAAATTATTATGTTAAAAAAATGTAAAAATATGGTAAATATTATGAAAAACCTCTCATAAACAAAAAACAAATAAAAAAACACCTATTTTCATTATCTTAGTGACGCATCATTATGGAAAATATTGAATTATAATGAAAAAACCATACAATGAAAGTCCAAAAGTAATATATTATTAGAAAAATCAGCCTATGTAATGAAAAAAAATAACCATACAAGGAACACGGTTAAAATAACAAATAGGGTATATCCGACATTAGATGTGTCTTATTATATAGAAATAGACATTTTTGTAATATTGTATATAGGTGGGTATTTTTAGATTGAAGGCTTTAAAAGTAGGCATTCTGTGTAATTATTTCTTAATATTAGATAACATATAGATATAAAAAACGTAACATGACAGTTATTAAACGTACCATTAATATTAAAAGTGTAAAATAGTCTCTAGACGACTACATACTTTAGTATTAAATCTCTCCAACAGTGTCAATGTTAATGTTACACTTCTTTAAAAACTATGTTGTACCTCTCCAATATTAATATTACATTCAATAGTTGTTATGTTATGTTTTTTCATATCTACATGTTAGGCGGAGGGGACCACTTACTAGAGGGACATTAAGAAAACCATAAGCGGTTCAAGAAATTATCACAAGGTTCTAATTGAAGTAGAGGATTAAACACATAGAATATTTCATTTCTTCAGTTCAAAGTGGAATCCAAGTGCTCCAAACATAGGAGACTATTCAACAAAACCTACTGCTACATTCTTGACATATTCATTTTCAGATTACAACGAGTCAATGCAACAACAAAACCAGATCATAATACAAGGAGAAAGAAGAGAAAAAAGAAAAAGAGACAGTGATTTACAGCACCAAAAAAAAAAAAAGCATAATAAATAATAGATCTCTCCCATCACCAGACATCCATCTCTACTGCTTACCATCTTCGATGGTCTTATTATCTACAACTACTTTGACTTTCTCGTACTCAAAATCCACAGGTTTCCCAACATACTCTTCTGGCACTACAGGACGTTTAGTACCAAATATGGTCCACAAATACAACACTGTGAACGCCATTAAAGCTCCACAAGCAACCCCAAAAATCAAAGAAGCAAGAACTTTAGTAAAGCAATCTTTCCTCTTCTCACCTTTGACAGGCTTTGAGTTCTCACCAAAGGCCTTTGGATCCAACGGCTCAGAATGCATCCATTGGGGAACATGTCTTTGCAAAAAGCTCCAAGAGTAGATTAAACACGATTGAGAAGAGCTTGAATTTGAAAAACTAAAGAAACCCACCAAAGCTTCCTCATTTCCCCACATTCTGGACAAGTCAATTGGGTACCAAAATAAAGGGTCAGATGGTTTGACATAACCAGACTGGCTCAACCGAACTTCCAATCTTTTTGAGCCAGCTTCATAGTCAACCCAAGCATATGACTTTTTCCCATTATTTAGAGCCAAATCTATGGTTGAAGCATTTCTCACTTTTGTTGGTACCAAACCATCCACATCAATTCCCGCATGTATTTTCACCAAACCATTATTCTTAACATCATTCACAGTACTAAACTTAACTTTAACAATCTTAAATTTGCCCTTTTCCAATCCCATTGGGACATGCCCAAATGAGCCATTATAGAACTTGTTGACATCAAAATCACTTGGAAGCATAACAAAGGCCAAACCATTCCCATCTCCTTGGGAAAGAGAGAATGAAAAGTTGGTCGAAAAGGAGACCAATTTCTGAGGCTTACCTTCAACAAGCTTAATGGGTTTCTTATAGATGACTCTCCCGGAACTTGTGAGTTGAACGGCAGACCCGCCATTGACGACCTTTGAATCTCCATAGAAAGCAACGCGGGACTCAAATTTAAGATCTTTAGCAAACTGTGGGAAGGAAAATGAGGAAGTTGAGCCCGCAGAAGAAGTTCCATAGAAGAAAATGGTGATGAGAAAAAAAGCTGAAAAGTTACTGGAAATGGATAATGCAGCCATGGCTAGAAATGGGTTGGAGCTGAATCTGGGTTTTGTGGTAAGTGGGAAGATCTCTTTACTTAGAGTTTTAGCAAGAACCCCATTTGCATATATTCTTCTGAAGGTGAAATTTTAATGTCTTAGGGTTTGAGAGAAAAAAGAGAAAAGAGAGAGCATTGGGAAGAAAGTAAAGAATATTTGGGGAGGTTGGCTTGGAGGTTGTGAAAATTAAATACGTCCACTTCGGTTCTGCAAAAAAAAAAAAAAAAAAAAAAAAAAAAAAAAAAAAAAAAAAAAATCCTTTCTATTCATTCACTTTCTCCCAGTGGTTGCTGAGTGGGAAATATAATAAAGAGTTTTTGCTACTATGTACTTGTACTTTTCTATATTGTCATATGTACCCTTGCTTTCTAGATTCATGAATACCACTAGTTTTTTTTTTTTTTTTTTTTTTTTTTTTTTTATTTTTTAAAAACCCCTTTTTTTTTTTTTTTTTTTTTTTTTTTTTTTTTTTAATTGATGAATACCACAATTCTTATTTGTTTGTTTTAAGGGAGAATTCATGAATATCTCCACTTAATTATATGGTGAGCTTCCTTTTCATTTTATATGCCATCTACATTTTTCCCTCTTTTTTTAATTTATTCTGAGAATTTTTGAGGAATGTGAAAATACGTTACAAGTAAGACACCACTTTTAATTATCATATTTTAATCTTCGTTCATTTCAATATGACTCAAATGTGATATGATAATTCAAAATTATATTTCACTAGTAATATATTTTTACACTCTTTAAAAATTTTCCCTCTTTTTTTATTTTATTTAATTCATTAACTACAAAGTGAAAGTAGACCTCATACTATTGAAAAATCCCTCTTTGTTGAAGCAAAGATTTTACTATGCTATCAAGTCGCCGTGTAATTTCATAAGATTGTAATAATTATTAGCATTTGTGTTTCACTTGTCAACAAATAACTAAGGTGATATTGGAGAAGCACTCTCTGTTAAAGACCTGTTTGCCGTTTGGCATTATTTTGGAGATTGCTTTTAGGTTCTTAAAATTTACAACAACAACAAAAAGGTGGTTAGTCAATTGCTTCATTTTTCAAAAAAACAAAAAAAGTTTGGTAAATCCTATTTTTTCTTCAACAAATTCTAAGAACTATTGTCCACTAGTAAGAATTTTATAAGTAGGCCATAGTTTGCTTTTACAAAACTGTTTTTGCTATTCAAAATTACTATAAATAATGATTCACAACCTATCATTTTTTTTATTCTATAACAAATAATTTTTTTTTTCAAAATAAAATTATCCATGTTATATAAGATTTTTCTTTAAAATAACACTAAACATAAGTTTGGTTGGTAGATAGGTTACTAGGTTAAATTAAATTCTCAAGTACTAACAATTCCTTATTTAAGGAATTATTTTTTTCCTTTTCTTTTTACTTGCATATAACACGTGAAGCTTAGGCATGTACAACAATTATTTTGGGGGAAACAAAAACTTGGGGTATGGACACACGAAACTTGGGTATGGAGACCAACAGTTTTATGTTTGATATCATTAGCTCTTTGTCGAGGAACTATTGAGCATGATCATGTGAACATGTAAAACACGTCTAGAAACAAAAACAATATGAGTGGACGGTTTCAAAAGAAAAAAAAAAAAAAAAAAAAAAAGGGAAAATCTTTGACAGGGTATAGAAAAATATGAGTATCACAATTATGGACGGTTAGATCTTCATCAAATTCTAAAATATTATTATTCATTTTTTTTTGTATAAAATGATATGATTTTAATATGAATTTACCATGAAATATCCACCAGTTTTAACAGAGTTGAAGGAAATTACAGTTGGAGAGGCCGTGACAAGTTAAGAGGTAATAAAGAGGAGTTGGCAATAAAAGAAAGTGGTTGGTAATGTTGGTGAAAACATTTCAATAAAGGTACATCATATAATTCATGATAGGATATGAATGCAAATAAGTTAAACCTCGGGAGGGCATTCATAAATTTTATTAAGAGCCCGTTTGATTCATAAATTAGAACTATTTTTAATTTACGTGTATTTTTTATGAGAGAAAATACTGTAACAAATCATGAACCATAATTCGAATCAGAGAATCAAAGAACGAATCTTCCAACCAAACGAGCTCTTTGCAGAGAACTTACAGGTGTCCAACCAGAGCCTTAAAATTAGAGCAATGATAGAGTGACTACCAAAAATGTTCATCCACTCTAATCTAATCACTTTTGGCTCAAGAATGACAGCTGTGCAAAATAGGTAAAGAGTGCAGTTTTTTTTTTTTTTTTTTTAATCTTTTAGATGGGATTCCCACTATGTAGTGCCCTTTTCACTTTATTTTTTTTTTGGTAAATTATTCATGAATTTCTCTTATAAAATAGTTTTATCTACGGTGTCAATTTATGATCATTAAATTTAGTTAAAATAACATAAAATTAAAAGAGTATACAAAATAAATATTTTTTTAATATAAATTTAACAATTATGGCCACGTTTATTTTACCGATTCGAGTTTAAAATTTGAATTTTATTACAGTAAAAAGTTCTCACATAAAATCACATCTCAATTCGAATTAAAAATTCGAATCAGTAAACTAAACGGGCCCTGAAAATACAAAATTATTTATAGTTTATTTTTTCTAATCCTAAAATAGCTCCTTATTTTTGTTTTCAAAAAAGGTTTGTGGAGTTGGGTTTGGGATGAGGATGATAGAGATAATTGAGAAAACAAGAGGATTTCGTTAGGGGACCATAGTGTTGGTCGTGCAGGCCAGCAACTGTTTGACAAAAACCAAACATAGCCTGTTGTCTACTTTAGCGAAACCCTTTTCACCCAAAAAAAAAAAAAAAAAAGTATAGAACGCATGCTTCTCGGTAGAATAATTTATAGTAAATTTTATTCGTTCAAAAATTAGACCAGAAATGCATACACCAAGTTAAGAAAAAAAAGGGAAAGAAATGCAACATATTACACCAAGTAATTTCATTAGTTGTAGGCTTCTAGCTTAGTGATAAAAATGTAAAAGAGGTTTGGTAGTTCTGAGCTCAATTCTGAATATGTCCAACGGTTAACATCAAACTAGAGCAGTGGGTGTCAAAATATGACTCAATGGCTACATTTGTAAAAGAAGTAGTCCACAATATTATTGCTAAAAAAAAAAAAACAAGATTTTCTCTCGTGCGCTAACATATTAATAGGTTAAGTTTTCTAACTGCTAGATCCGCATAAAATACATAAAATTCAAAAAATACACAGATTTTATGGTTAAAAAAATCTGATCTATCGGTACATCAGCATATCAAAAAATCTCCTAAAAAAGGGACTTTTCTGGCACCGTTTGATCTGTTTAAATCATATGAGATGGAAAAAGTATACAAAACAGTCAATTTTTGATACAAATTTGACGGTTAGAAAATAGAGAACTACAAGTAGTTCATTCTTTCTATCTTACAAGAAAAACTCTTAAAAAATAATAATAATTTTATGATAAAGTCGATAAGATATAACTTTGACTTAGATTATAATCAAAATGATTCAAAATAATAAAAAAGAAGATAGTTTAACTTGATAAAGGAAAGATTAATTGTTTCTCGCCAATAGTTTTTTTTTTCATACCCTACCTAAGAATTTTCAAAATATAATTTTGGATTTTTCTTTCTTTCATAACAAATATAATGTAGGTTTTGTTAGCTTGAAGGTACATTCTTCATATGGAGTTTCTCTGGTATGATTAAAAGAAAAGAAGAATTATCAATAGTTTTTACTTTTCAACCTTCATATCTGTATTAAAAATTATTTATTACGTATATATTTTTAATCTGATATAATTTTAACTACATTAAACGATCAGCTGATAGTGTTGATAAAGAGGTTTATCAGATAAAGTCTTTCCTCCATATTGGCGAGGTCTATGTTGTAAAAGAAAAGGCTATGAAACATCTGGTTGGTGGCCGTAGTTCGTTTGCAATGGAGGATTTGGGAGTGAGATTGATCGAATGCCAACATGCATGTGTACGTCTCGAGTAAAGAGCATGTCCTGTTGATTCTAACTAAAACAGAGGGTGCCATTGAAGAGCAATAAATACAAAAGGGTTTTGCGTTGGTATTATTCAATGCGACCAGCACTTTGAAAATCTAATTAATATAGGACTCAGCCTTGCATATGCCTGTGTTCTCTGCTGTTGCATTGATTGAACGAGCATTACCAATAAAACATTGATGAATGACCTCGTTTATTTTATTGATTCGAGTTTTCAATTTTAGATTTTTACAGTAAAAAATTTTTAAAAAATATCACATCTAACTTTTTCTACTACAGTGAAAAGCTCTCAAAAAATAGCACATCTCAACTCGAATTGAAAACTCGAATCCGCGAGGTGAACGAGATATCTCTTCAAGGGGTATGATTCGTGATACAATCTCAACCATTCCGGGATGTGGGTCCCACCCACTTTTGGGTAAACAAGTGACAACCCATTGGGTAGTTTCTCACCTGCCTCTCTATTTCTAATGTGAATGCAATGGACCCCAAATGGCTTTTAATCTCTGAAACTTCTATTAACTTGTGATCTGTTAAGTGGTGTAAAAAAGAAGTGAAAAGAAGAAAGAGTACTTATGTTTGTTGTTGGCCTTTTGCTTCTTATAAAGATTCCATACTTATCTGTTCTCCATCTCCACAAGCAAATTTTCATAACATAAGACAAAATTCAAATGCTGGTCACAAACAAGCTTCTTTTGGTTTATTAACACAAGTTTGAAAGCATACTATTGGTATTCTTCTGATCTGTTTCGTTTTGCCTTTTATGGGTGGAAGATGTGCATCACAAGATAGCCTAGCCATACTTGAAGCATCTCTATTGTCTAATATATATGTGTATATACATATATATATATATATATATAATATGAGAAGGAAAAACAAGTGATAACTACCCTTCATAGCCATAGTATATGAATTAGAACTATTTTGGTTCATGAAGAAGTATACATGCTTGGTGTTTGTAACTTTCATGTGCTAATACCTAAACACATGGAAATGCCTGACCTATAGAAGTTTAACTGCTCAGTTTAAGAAAGAGCCATATTTTATAACAGCTGGTTTGTTTATCTATCTTTGAACATCATAAGACGAGAGAACCCAGAATATCCATATTCCAATGGCGTGTGCCATCATGTAAAACAAAGAAAAGAATAACATTTTATTCTTTTAGAGATTTCTATGGTAGGATCCGGAAAACAAACTACTCTTAAGACTCGGTTATTTAGTCATTAAATTTGTGTTAAAAACTGTCTTTGTTATACATTTTTTATTTTGACGTGATCTAACAATTAGGGTCCATTTAGCAGAGCTTTTGCTTTTGCTTTTAGCCAGTAGAAGAGAAGCAAAAACTGTGACTTTTCAGTAAGTGTTTGAAATAAAGAGCTTAATGTGTCAAGATGATTTTTAAATTTTCTAATAAGCAATAAAAATGTTAGAATTAAGTTTATAATGTCTTAATTAAACTCTGGTACAAGTTTTAAAGTCTATTTAAAAGTGCTTTTTTTAGAAGTCACAATTTCTAGTTTTAACTGAAAACTCTTCTAAAAAGTCAAAGCACTTTTGATAAATCATCTAAACATTTTTAGAAGCAGTTTTGAGAATAAAAAAAGCCAAAAACAGCTTTTAGGAAGCTCTCCTAAACAGGCCTTAAGAAATGTACCTGGTAGAAGAACCCTTATTTTTTATTTATTGTATTCGTCAATTATTCTGAATCACGATTCATGGATCTCTCCAGTATTTTTCTCTCACAAAAAACACACATAAAATGAGAATAATTCTGAATCATGATTCTAAATCTGTGAACCAAACGTAGTTATTCTTTCCATTTATTGCTCAAGAGTAAAGATGATTTTTCTGTGTAGTACTCGGAAGACCTTTATTGAACTTGCTGGGACATTTAATTGGTATGCCTTGAATATTGTTTGGACCACCATTAGGCTGAGTAGGGGCAAATGCTATTTATTGCTACCAATTTAAATATTGATGAATAAAGAAATAAATAAATAAATAAGAGAACCAATGAGTCATTTGGTAACTATCTAAAAAGAATAAAATGGTATAACCTATTTAAGTTCTCAAAGACTCTGGTCGGCTATGCTTAAAAAGATTACAAAGATTCTCTCTGCATTAACTTTAACTCCATAGTCAACAAGCAAGCAAGCAGTGTGTGAGTGTGGTGCACTGCACGCACGCTTGTTTGGTGTTTTTCCAAAATCTGATTGGTTTACTGCAAATGGGTAATTAATTACCGACTTAAATCTTACCTAGGGTCCATAAACATAATCTTCTTAATTATTTAAGAAGCATAAACTAAAGAGAGAGCAAATTCAATTTTTCATACCAGCTTGAAAGCCATCATATCTCATGTCATGAGATTAGTTAGGACATGTTTAGTTTGCTGATTTAAATTTTTAATTTGAGTTTAGATGTGACTTTATATAAAAGTTTTTTACTGTAGCAAAAAATTAAATGTAATTGTTTCTAAGAGCTTTTTACTATAGTAAAACTCAAATCGGTGAAATGAACGGAACCTTAATAGTGTCAAAATTCTATAGCACGTTACATTACTATTGTTGTTAACAATGTTAATTTCAACCAAAAAAAAAAGGTGTTGTTTACTTATGATGAAGTCCTTAAGAAAAAAGTGCTGTTTTTTTTGTTAAATGAAATTAATGTTTGAGAAATGCTAGCATATGCTATCTTTTTATTACTTTCTACATTTACTGTTTGACTGACACATGGACTACATCAACATAATATATTATTATTATTGTTTAAACAGTGAATAAAATTACAGTGTTAGTATTAAGGTCTCTATAGTTCCAAAATCCACTTCTCTGTATCAAAAATAAATAAAAAGCATTATGTTCCATTTTTAAGGTTTAGTATGCGGATGCAGCTTTGAACAACACGGCACCTTAACCAAAACCAGCTAAACAAGAAGAAGCAAATAGCAGTAAGGACAAAGCTACTTCGAGAATTTTCATCTATAAAAAAATAAAATAAAATAAAAAAAGGCATTGTCTTAGGGGCAAATCCAAAACTGTAAAACGCATTTTCTAAGAAAGGAGATAGCGTTTTAGTGGTCAAAGATCTAAAACCTTGCTTTACTTCTGCCTAGCCAATACAGCCTCGGCCTACCATTTTTTTTTTTTTTTTTTGCATTATTTAAATTTATTGCGTTAACTTTATATACAACCAACAAACCTAGAAAACCTTAATTTATATAACAAAAAATATTCTCCTCCAATGGAGACAACCTTTAATTTTATCAAAGTAAGAAAACACTGAAAAGATCAATGCTTTTACATCAGATAGCAAACCAAGGAATGAGATGAGTTAGCCCAAGTTGAAAGAAATGCAGTCCTGCCTTTCCCATTTCGATTTTCGATCACTTATCTTCTCCTTCTTCCATTGAATGGTAACTGGTAAGCATGATTAAGTTGATGACATATTTACTTACTAGGAGTGGGGAATGAGAATTAAAAATTGAAATCAACCTCATGTTTACTTACCCATTTTTATCTTGAAATAAGAGTGCAAATGTGTGGGTCTCACACCAATTTAAGGTTGAGGAATGCAATTGACACTCCTCCCACCCCCACCAGATTAGCACTCCCAATCCTAATAGTAAATGTAAATTATGATTTTACCCTTAATTCTACTAACAAATTTGTAAATAGAACAGTAAAAAGTAAAAAATTGAAAATGCTATAATTTATTTTCACGCCTCTCGTATCTCCTTTCCTCACTTCCTTTGATATTTTCTTCTCAAAACACAACATTGCATCCACATCAACCAAAAGCATCCCTCTTTTCTTCAAGGTGAGTCCATAACATAAATCACTGCGGTTCTTTTTTATTGAATCGCAAGTTTATTTTTTTATTTTTATTTTTTTTGTGTTTATTTGTTGAATCTGTGATCAAACCATGTTTTACCTCTTGATTGCACAACATCATTTCAAGGATTCATGGAGATCCAGACCATTACAATTTATAATTACTAATTAAAAAAAATCTAGGTGTGATTATGTGTGATTAAAAAAATCTAGTTACTAATTAATTATCTTAATATTAAGATAGTTAGCATAATATACAATTTCTTTTTTTTTTAAGTTCAACATACAAAAATCTACTAAAAGAATAAATAAGTAAATTTATAACAATTTATTCCAATTCTGAGTGTAAGTAAACGCATAAATGAGATTATGACTAATTTCGACTCTGATTCCTAAAACCTAAGTAAATAGTTTATTCTGACTCCGATTCCTGTCCACTCCGATTCATATCCACTCCAATTACAAATAAGTAAACATTCCATTAGAATCCTAAAATACCTTAAATGGAATTGGAAACAAAATGTTGATGGATCACCCCTGTTCAGTCAAAAGACCAATTTCCGCTGCATGTAAACAGGTACTTATTTTGCATCCAAAAACAACGTAAATGTGGCCATAACATAAGCCTTCTCTCTGTCAAAGCTACTACGCTTTTGGCAGCCAAGTGAAGCCCAAAACAATAAGAGCAAAGTGAGATTATCAACCGACCGAAAAGCTTAAAATCAACTACAAGGAGGAACGCCAAGATTGATAATTACATTGTAGCGCTCATAGTCTTATGCAAGTCAAATTTCATCCACGTTCACGTCCATATGCCTTTTATGCTTCTGTAAAATTCTGGTTTGGTTTCAAATAATGCAGAAGCATAAACGGCGGCAAATGGAAGAGAAAGTGGGTGAAACTTGACATGCATAAAGGTCCAAGAATATTAATTATCAAAAAAAGGTCCAAGAATATGATGAAGAACATTTACAAGTCTTTGGACTTTAGAGACTGGAAGTCCACTGGACTGTATAGACCTCAATTCCTATAAACTTGCATTAAGATTCAGTTAAGTTAGTGATAGATTTATATTTATGCTCCACAAGTGCTTGTATTGTCAACCGCTTATACACATGAGAACCTACATCAGGAACTAGTGAATATACTTTTAGTCCCTTACTAATATTGAGGTATTGATCTACTTAATTAGAAAACATGCTAATACTTGTAAAGCGCCACATTTCCATGTAAAAAGAAGCAAGAAATATCTAGCAAGGAGATGAAAGCAAGGGTGCTTACCAATCAATAATGATTTCAACGAAACATATTTACATCACTTTGTCTCCACAATAATTTCATTGAGATCTAGATCTACTAAGCTCTCTTTCCCAAATATTGTAAATCCCACGGTTGCCTGAAACAACACCAAATTTTCAACATTAATCTCAGTTAAGACATAAGCACAAAGAGTTTTGGTCATATAAACTTTTAGTGTCAAGGCATTACAGCCTTTTAGATTGTGCAAATTGCATGCGGGCATGTTATTCTCGGAGTGACCTCTTCGAAGTTGAATAATGTGTGTGATATATGTATATGTATTTTTTTGATTTTTTTATACCCAAAAATCACCGGAACTCACTTTGTGAGCTAGAGTTAAAAAATGAAGCCTTCCACCAAACCCTACAATCTTTAGGGGCATAAAACTACTTTTGTCATGCAGGTGCCCCTGAGGTTGTTTGAACCCCAGTTTGTGGGAGCAAAGCCAAAGAAATGACCATTCCAATCAACACCCCCATGGGTATGTGATGTAGGACCATGTAGAATTAGAGAATAGATAGAGAATTAGTGAGAGAAGAACAGACTATGAGGGAGAAATAGAATCAAGAAGAGAAGAAGAATCACAAGAGTAGATAAACATAAATAAATTTAAAAATAATAAAATAAATAAACATGATCCTAAGATCAAATTTAAATATTAGAATATCCCTAATCTAAACTCCATCAGTATGTGTGTGATATATATGTACTTGAAAAAAAATATATATAGCAAAGTGATGGGTATAGTAGTGATAGCCTCTGTACTTGTTTTGAGTATGGGTGGGAAGGGGTTTCTTATAAACCTCAAAAGGTGCAAAATATGTATCGGGCTATTTATTCATTTTCTATCCTTCTGAGTCCCACTCCAAGGTTCCTTAGTATAATTATTGTTACTTGATCCATATTTTTTAAATCTCAAGGGGTTACTTTAGTATATAGGACTACCAATATAAGTAGATCTTATTGTAATTGAATTTCAGCTTTGGCATTAAATTAATATGTTAGACTTGGAAAACAGTTTTCTTTTCCTGTCTTCCCTTAACTTGAAGTACTGCATCACTAACCTTTCCTAATTTGCGATTGACCTTTTTAAGACTTCCTTCAAATTCTGAAAAAGTCCCAGATACAACTCGGACAGTAGAACCTGGAGCAAGCTTGGGGCCATTCTTTATAGATCGTCGTTTTGGTTTCGAATCCATACTAGAATTTGCAGCACCATTGGAATCCAACTGAGCCTCCTCCACATTGGACTTTCCAGAGACGAGTGTCCCTTCTTGTTTTTGCTCTTCCTCAAACTCTTTTTCATGTTTTTTTTGCTCTTCTTTTGCTTGTTTGAAAATTGCTTCCATATCAATCTCGTCTACTGGCCTAGGCTTGTTGATCTGTCTTTTTCTGTGCATATCAAAAGATATTTTTCTTTTAAGAATAGTAAAAAGTAGAAAATTTTTATAGTATGCGAACAGTACACTCACTTCAAGATAGCTTCGACATTAGCAACTACATAATATCCCTTGCCAAAGAGAATCTAAAAATTGTGTCATATGCTGTCACAAAATTTGATAAAGAAAGTAGTTATAGTACCTCATTATCAATCAGGTTAACTCTTGAGATTAACTAACTTGGTTTTCTCCATACCATGGCTTTAAATAACTATGTTTTATGTCTTCAAGTAAAACCACTAGGGTGGGCAGAGTTTAATTCTTATAATTACACAGTTAACTCAGAATTCGGCAACACATAACATTTGTAAAATACCAGACTACTGATGCTTTTGCTTTCTTTCAAATATAAGGCGGCATTAAACATGACAGAATGTCATTATAGTTAACTGTCGTGATGAATTCAAAAGGGAAGATTAATCACAAGAAATAAATACTCACGTATTTCCAACCTTGGAACCAACAAATCCTCCAACTCCATCGCACTCTCTTATGAAGTCATGGATCTCCTTGTTCATTACACAATTTAAGAAGACACTCCCTGGAAATAGATACTTTGGTTTCACTGAAATAGAGCCATTTTTCAATCTTCTCTTCACCTGGACAGCAGGAACATACACCTGAAAAATAACAATAAGATAATAAGTCAAAGTATATGGCTTTTAGAATTATCAGTATCAGAATCTACAAGCAGGTTGCAAATTTGAATGAAAATGACCCACCATGCCATACAACAATCAGAATATATAACTTTGGCCTCAATAGGCTATTTATCTATCTGTCTAATATAAGAGTTACTTCATCAGGCGCTTCAGAAACAAAAAGTAATTTGTGCTTGTAAATTTGAGCCAAAGTTCTTCAGTACTCGATAGCCAGTCCTAGAAAAAGAGCCTGAACGCACTGTTACTTAAACTTATTTCACTTCATTGCGGATGGTTTCATGAATCATCGACTATAAGCATTTAGGTCACAGAACATGCCATTTGCTGAAGTGACATACTCTTCACATTGTGTGTGTTATTTTTATTTTTATAATCGCACGCAAACTTATCGTGTGTTTATGAAGGCTAACAATTGCCCACTGGCTTACTACTTTCTCAATCCAAATCCTCATACTAATACAGGTTCATTTGAACAAACAAATAATAATAATAGAGAACAGCACTCAGCCTCACAAAACGAAAGCCAAAATGGATTCCAGTTCAGTCCAGGATGACTTCTCATGTGAAATGCAAACCGTCCTTATCAAACCCACTATTCTAATTGCGGCATGCAAACAAAATTAAAAAAATACTAATAATAAATTTAGCACCACAATTTATTTCTCTTAGTGCAATGAATTAAAGATTATGAAATCACCCAGATTTAAATCATGACTACTTACAAATCTGAAGTATATGTATATTCTATAATTTGTGATTACAACGAAACTGATCTCAAGAACAAACCCAAAATTTCAGCAGCGTTAAAAGGAAGGTGAGGGAAGTTATTAGCTAGCAAACAAGGAAAGAGTTCCAATAGTTGTCATCACAATTCCATTTTATTACATTGAATTTTAAGCATATAAAATCACCCAAATTTAAATAACGAACTTTATAGGTCTACTAGCTTACAACACTCTACACCATCTGTGATTCATAACAATGAAACTGAATTTGAAAACGAATCTAGAAAAGTAAGGGGTTGTTCTTTTGCATTTTTAAGTTAGGGTGACATGAGTGATGATCTTGAGTTGAATTTAAGTTATAACTTGAGTTGAAGTTGTAACTTAAGTTTGTGTATGGATGTGTACATTTGAGTTATAATTTAAATTGAGAATCTATTTGACTTTGTGTTTGGGTGGGTCAAAACTTAAATTTATATTTAAATAATATTTTAATAAAAACTTAATAGTGATAAAAAATTTTAATAAGGTATATGGGTGAAATTTTATTTGTTTTTTCATTATAAATGCATAAAAAATCATCTTAATCAGAATTAAAATGAAAAAATTATGATATTTTTAAAAAAAATATATATATTGTTAATTAACTTAAATTTGAGTTTATAAATTTGAGTTAAAAAAAAAACTTGAATTTGAATTTAATTCCAAATTTAAGTTTAAATTCAAAATTTATAAAAGAAATAACGTTATAAATTGAGTTTAAATTTTTTTTTTAAAAGAACAACCCGTAAAACATATGAGTAAAAATTAAATAACCTTAAAAGGGACGTGGGGAAGGTTAGTAGCAAAGAAGCAATGAATTCCAATTGTTATCGTTGGTGTTCAATTTCATGTAAAAGTTCAATTTAAACAAAGTTTAATTCGAATTGTCGTATGCTTATTATTAGCAAGTACAAATCCGCCATTGATGAAAAAGAAATCGAATTTGATAACAAACCCAGAAAGCAAAAGAAATTGGGAATTCGAAGACAAAACCTTAAAGGGGACGAGAGGAAAGTTCCTAGCGAGCAAACGAGCGATGAGTTCAGCACTCTCCTGTTGCCTGACCCGAGAAACCCGGACGACCCACCACTGTGTGCCCAGATTGGCGAGTTTATCGAGGTTGAGCTCCTCCGTCCAAGAGGCGTATCTCTTCTTGGGCTTCTTCAGAAGCCTCTCCTCCACTTTCTCCCTCCAGTTGGTGCCGGCTTTGCTCTCTCTCCTCTCGTTTCTGAGACGTCTTCTCTCTCTGGCGCTGAGCTCTTGGGCGGTATCGCTTGCGGATTCAAGAGTCGCAGAGATGGACAGTGAGAGTGGCGGAGTGTTTCTGGGAGTTCTGTGGGATGTGAATGGAAGGAAGCGAAGGGACTGGGAATGGAAATGGCAAGGACTCCATAGAAGAAGCCCTTGTGCCATCTTTTTTTGCAGAGGATTTTTCTGTGCTGTGTTTGTTAATTGTTGTCGTTGGTGATCCGAGAGAACGAGCAAGACGACGCCTTTTTTATTTTATTTTGTACGTGGGTAATTTACATACAGCTAGATGTTTGGATAAGTCGTCCTTCTTACTGTGCTCCATCGCTCGTGCCCTTGGATGATTGCCGTTGTCATGGGCTCGGGCATTTTTTTCCCTTTTTTTTTTAAGGTAAAAAGAAGATAAATACCTTTTAAAGATAATTATCGTGTGTAAAATTATTCTTATTTTTATGTTTTACGTTTTGTGAGAATGAAAAAATAAAAAACGATTCTAAAATGGTGTTTGACATAATTAAAGATAAAAATAAAAATAAAAATGATTTTTTAGTTTAGTGTAAAATGAGAGAGAAATTAAAAAATGACTTTTAGTCGTTTTTTATTTTTTGTTTTTGTTCTCTCGAGCAGAGAGAGAGAAAGAGATATTAATGAGTTTTTTTATACTGAAAATAATCTCTTGATAAAACTGCCAAACGCATTTTTAAAAATGATTTCTGTTTGAGATTGCAAATGTTTTCATTTCTATTTTCATACAAAAATAAAATCATTTTAGAACGAATTCTAAACGTACCCAATGAGTATTAAATTTTCACTCTTTACTCTTAATTAATAATTAATAATTTTCAATCTTTACTCTTGATTAATAATTTTTAGTTAAAAAACTATATTAATTAAAAGTGCATTAATAAATAATAAAGGCTAAAAATCTTAAAACAATGTATTCAAAGAGTGACTTGACTAATTTTTTCTTTTTTAGACAATACGCTTAAGGCTACCAGTTTAGAGTGGCTCGAAACCCAACTCCTTGATAATTTAAAATGGACAGACTGATAACTTGAATTAACGTAATTTTTAAAAATGCTTCTTAAAATGGAGTCCTCTTTTTTTCTACCCCTTAACATTAGCCTATATATTTCTGCCTTCTATATTAGAACTAGTTAAGAGGTAGAGTTTTTTTTAAAATATGTACTTTTAATAAATCAAGTACTTAAAAAGATAAGATATGTAATTTTCTCTTGAATTTAAAGACGTATCCAAAACATGAAGGATAAAAATGATCATTTCATGAAAATACTTTCATATAGATTCGAGAGTCTATTTGAACTGAGTCTTTTAAATTTTAGATTGGTCCAGCCCTGATCTTAAACTACCATATTTTGGGAGTTGGGTTGTTCCAACTTTCTTCAAGCGCGGCTTGAAAAAGAGAGTAGACCAACCAACCCTAACCTAATTTTACTATTCAAGTCGCCAACTCGAGCGGCCCAAATTTATTGCTCTATTTAGGCGTGTGTCATAAAAAAAAGGGAGGTGATTAATTTTACCATGGAATGAAAAACTCTCATTAAATCTATCATTACGATTAAAAATATATTATTTTTATAAATATCTCTAACTATATATTTTGTTTTAAAGTACTCTTAATTTTTTAAAACGATTCAAAACATTCCTTAATATACATAGAAAATAAATCAAATTACTCCCTCTGCCTAATTCTTCATATAATTTTAACGAAATTTTGATGTGGCAAACCATTAAAAGTGTAGGAAAAACGTTTTAAAATATAAACCTTAATTATTCATAAAAAAACCTATTAACCTTAATATAAAACCACACAAATCAAATAAAATTTAAAGAGTGATTAAAAGCATACAAAAAAAATAGAAAAATATAAAAAATATATATATCAGATTGATTAAAAAAATAAAAACAAAAAACACGATCAAACTCCACTTTAAATCCTATCGAAATGTACAGGAGGAAAAAAAAATCAAACCCTGTTGAAATTTCTTGAAAACAATGTCTCGTTCATTTCACCGATTCGAGTTTAGAATTTGAGTTTTGCTACAGTAAAAAGTTCTCAGAAACAGTCATATCTAAATTTTTTGCTACAGTAAAAAGCTCTTACATAAAGTCACATCTCAACTCGAATCGGCAAACTAAACAGGCCCTAAAACTCAAAAAGACAAGATCAAACCCAAATTCAAGCTCATATTCAAACTCACAAACAAAACACCAAGACCAAAAACTCAAATCAAAAAGAAAAAAATGCGTAGACCAAAACAAGAAATCAAATCCAAATTAAAAAGAGATGCGATCAGATCTTGACCAACATCGTCGAGATCTGCACCTCCGATGGTGGTAGATCCCGCTCAAGAGGCAAGCAGGGTAAAGGGCGAGCGAAGGGCACGCGGGTTGAGGGGCAACAATGGGGAGCGTGGGGGGACGGCCAACAGGGGTCGTTGGGCGGCGACAAGTGGGTTGCCGAAGTGGCTAGACGGGGGAAGAGTGAAGGTCTGGATTTTCAGAAGTTGAAATGCACAATAGGGAGAGATTTCAATTTTTTTTCCTCTGGTTTGAATTTTTACGTTTCTAAATTATTATGTTTTAAAATTCTTTTTTACATCTTTAATGATATGCTACATCAACAATCTGTTAGGTTTATACATGAAAAAAATAATTTGATTTATTTTTTATAAATCAGAAGATGTTTTGAATTGTTTTAAAAAATTCAAACACATTTAAAACAAGATATAAAATTTGAGAATATTTATGAAAATAATCCTAAACAAATTAGTTGTATAGACATTTTTACCCTTTGATATTTAAACAAACACTTAGGGCTTCTCATTCTTTCTTCCTCCATTTTTTTATCTCTTCTTCAGTCGTCGTCTTTTCTTATCAACGTTGACCCCTGAAATCACTATTCCTATTGACACAAACATTCACGCTCTGGACGACGGATCTACTGCGCAACTACGTTGTTGAGCATCTCTTTGACAAGAACTCCATCGTCTGTAGATCTTGGAGAACGGCCTCATTGTCAATAATCTTGTTGGGAAGAGATTACATATCTCCTCACAAAGGTTTTCCTCTAACGGCAAACCATCACATGGATAGGCCCAACTAAATTTTTGTTTTGTTTTGTTTTTTTGTTTTTTTTTTTTCGATACCACAGTTATCTTCTTCGCCTAGTCGTCGACAAAGTTGAGGAAGAAAAACAATGGTTACTAGGAGGAGCTTGAGCTTGGTAGTGGTTAAGGTTAAAGGATTTCGTTTATTTTACTAATTTGAGTTTTTAATTATAAGTTTTTATAGTTAAAAATTTTTAAAAAATATTATATTTAATTTTTTTTGCTATAGTAAAAAATTCTAAAAAAATATCACATCTCAACTCGAATTGAAAACTCAAATATGCGAAGTGAACGAAACCAAAATTCAAGATTTTTAGGATGAGGGCTATGTTGGTGAAATTAAGCGTGGGGTGCATATGGCCTATTAGAAAAAAAGTCTCTCACTAGCGACACAAGGTCCGGGCCCACCAAACTCTAATAAGACTTGTAAAAAATTCCCGGCATTTTATTCGAACCCGGAGCTTTGATGTTCCCTATACCAAAAATGGTATTCTTAGGTCTCGTTCATTTCGCAGATTCAAGTTTTCAATTTGAATTGAGATGTGACATTTTTTGAGAGCTTTTCATTGTAGTAGAAAAAGTTAGATGTGACATTTTCTGAGAACTTTTTACTGTAGAAACCTAAAACTGAAAACTCGAATCGGTGAAATGAACGGGACCTTAATCTCATGGAATTGTGCTCAAACTATTGTTATCTTCCTCAAATAGGGTTAGGGTTAGGAGGTGGTCTAGGTTAAAATCTGGGGTTGGGGTTGTGTCTATGTTATTCCATAAATATTTTCATTATTATTTTCTTATTTTATTTAGGTACGTAACCATATGAGACTTGAGAATTTTCTATTGCTATATTAGGAGTCTTAATATGTAATTGTCTTGATTTCCTAATCATTAGTAGCAATTGTGATTATTGATTGTAGTCAAGCTTTCGTATAATTGCATAAAGAACATGAATTATGTTAAGGAGATGTTTGGTTCATGGATTAAAATCATAAGATTACCATTTTCGATTTACGTATATTTTTTGTGAGAAAAAACACTGTAGCGAACCATGATTTAAATCATGGTATGAATCCTCTTACCAAACGTCTTCTAAATATTTCGAGCCTGTGTGTTTATTGCTTAGATCAACTTATCTTTCTCATCGTGCGTGTTTATTGCTTAGATCAACCTATCTTTCTCATCGTAATTCTTCATTTGAATTAAATCTAGAAAGCTTATTCTAGGTTGTTTGGGAAAAATGGATTAAGTGAAGAGCTTGTTTTGTTTAACGACAAACTAAAAAAAGATTGGAGCAACATAGCTTATTGCTATTTACGGTTGATAGTTTTGATAGGAAATTGGTGATAATATTACATATTCATTATGATTTCATTCTCTAATGGTGGAGATTGATCATTTGACCATTGTTTTATTATATATTTTGTTTTCTTATTTATTTATTACAAGTTTATTTTATTTTATTTTATTTAGTTTAGTTAATTATTCAAAAACCCTTTTATTTATATATTCGTTTAATAAAATTAATAACTTATTAACAACCCGAGAACTCCTTGGATCTCAAGTTCACCTGTAACCACCTATACAAAAGAGTTGAAGTAATATTATCTCAATAACTATAAAATGTAAATATTGATAATATTATTAAATAGAAAACAAATTCTAAATATGGAGTATAAAAGTGGATTATTTATAAGAGAAAATGAGACAAATACCTCTTAAAAGTATATGAGTCAGTATTTCTATCACTTTCTCTTAATTAATAACCGTTTTAGTCAAATAACTATAGTAATGAAAGGGTATTAATTAAGAATGAGAGTTAAAATTCCAGACTCATACATTCTTAAGAATAAATTTTATAATTTTCTCTAATTTTTTTAAAAATTCTTATTTTCCTAAATACTTCATCAACTTTTTAAACTCGAGCCCATAAAGCCCAAAATGGTTAAAACTTAAAAGCACAAACAAAACGGGTAACAGCTAAAAACAAGTAAACAACGAAATGATTTTTCCTCCAAATATTTTCAAAAACCTCCCGCGTTTTTCCCCCTCCCAGCTCGTTCCCTCCCTCTCTTTTATGCATTTCCCTCTTGCCCTTCCCCGCCATTTTTCCTCTTTTCCTTTGAGATCTGACTCTCTTTTTTTTTTTTTTTTTTTTTTTTTTTTTTTTTTTTTTTTTTTCTTATTTTCTTCTTCAGATTCAGATTTCTAAGTCCTCTCTGAGAATACCAATCATCTCCAGCTCTCTACGAAGTATTTTCTTTTGTTTTGTCTCTGAAGAAAACAAGCACTCTACAAACTATTTTCTTTTCTTTTGTCTCTGAAGAAAACAAAGGAACAATGGGGAAGCAATCTAACAAAGCCAACAAGAAGGCGGAGAATTTCGGAAAAGGGAATGTAACTCCGACCCAAGTCGCCTTCCTCGTCGATCGGTATCTCTCCGACAATAATTTCTCCGAAACTCGCTCTCTATTCAGAACCGAAGCTTCTTCTCTCCTCTCCAAATCCTCCTCTCAAGAGGTAAGTGAAATTCCACAACATGTGCGCCTGATTTGGTATTTTTCTATTTTGTTTGGCGACTGAGAAAATGTGATCTGTTGACCTAATTACAAGATTGGGGCTTTGTGATATGGAATCTCAAATTTGCCAACTAGTTTTGATTTATCTTCTTATACACTTTTTTTTTTTAATTTTTAATTTTTTCTTATTCGATTTAAAGTGAAATAGTAAAGGGGACTAAGAGAAAAATCATTTTGACAGGCGCCGAAGAGCTTGCTGAGTCTAGGGGCGATTTTGAACGATTATATATGTTTGAAAGAACAAAAAGTTATGGTGGATCAAGAAAAGATGAGATTGGAGCAGGAAAAATCTCGGGTACAGACGCTGTTGCAGAGTTTTCAGAACGCCATGAACGCTTACAATGCCAGCGGAAGCCCCCCTGCACCTCCCGTTCCTACGGTTGCAATGAATCCGGCAGTTACGCTTCCTCAGTCGCAGCCGTTTACTGGATCCCCTGCAGGTGTAGTATTTACCAATCACCTTAATTCCAGGAGTTCACATGGGCATTTGATAATGTTACCCACAAACCCAAAATGCCTATTTTCCGTTCGTCATATTATTGGTTCCAAAGCTAGAAATGACAAGTTCATTGGGTTTGTGCAAGCCTGCTATGTTTGAAATTTCAGTTTTTCTTGGTTAATTGTTATGCAGTTGCACGGTTAATTTGGGCCGAGTTAACAATCTATGCCTTTTGTCTGAACTAATTGACAGTCATGCAAAAGCAACAACATGAACAATAAGTTTGGATTATGCGAATGCATAAAATTTGCATGATTTGTGTTCCTTCCATTTACAAATTATGACAGTTTAATTGATGGCCTTACTGAATGTTCGTTTTTTTTTTTTTGCCATATACATCAGGTTTGCCTGCGTACAAAGGTCCTATTGTTCATTCAGTTTCAACTCCTTCCAACATCAATACTCAACTTACAAATTTCTCGTCGCCAATGACAAGTTATCCACTCGCAATTAACAAGAGGAAAGACTCTAAAGTTGTTTCAGATGCTCCACCAGTGGCTAAGAGATCTCGTAACAAATCTTCTACGAGAACGTTTGCGGACAAAGGTAAATATTCCTTGCAAGTTCTGATATCGTTTCTGTTCCTTTTTATGTTTCTTTTATTATCTTCTCGTATCTTTGTCCCTAAATTTACAATCATTTGATGCAGCTCATATTCAAGAAAGTGCCCAGCCCTCCTTTCCATCCGATTCGTCACCCAACAATTCTGTTGGTGGGTCTTTGCAAAATGGATCCAGCGTGGCAAAGTGTCTGTTCAACCAGCCTTCAATGCCCATTTCAGCAAATACTTCTGTTCCCGCAACACCTCCAAGAGCAAACTCCTCTCAAAGTGATAAATCCATATCTCCTCTTGAGTTTTTTTCCACTACTAACTACAGTAATGATAATACTCCTGAAGGGCTCACCACAACGCGATGCACTGTAATTTCATCCAAAAGAGTGACAGTGAGCCCATTCAAACAGATAGCTTACTCCATGGAAAGGAACCACTGTGTTTCCACTTCCTCCCCAGTCAAGACAAACTTGAAGAGGCAGGCTAAGAGGGATCATGTAAAAGGAAGGCTAGATTTCGATGGCTCTGATGTGAACTCGGACCAACCAATGGCCGATCAGATTTCAACATCCGAGTCTGAGAAGGAACTAGACCTTTTTGACATTGATTTGTCCAATTTAGATTCGATCTCTTTCAGTGATATGTTACGCGATTTTGATTTTGAATGTGAAGAAGTGGGATATTCTTGCCATCCAGCCATAGACGCGTCTAAGGACACTGCTGCAGGGTACTTGTCTTGTTTCAGTTGCTGCCTTTTCCTATGGTCTCATTATTTTATTAGTATTTTGCAATTCAATTCTCTTGTCTGATATTCTTCTCTGTACGCCATGTTATAGTTCATCCCCTGAATCAATGGATGGTGATATGGGAGCTAACCAACTTATGTCAGAATTCTCATCAACTGTGACTGAAGTACTTGCACAGAAAGACACCAGTGTGCAAGGTGGTGAGAATGGTCCTTTCTAGCTATACATTTCTATTATTATTATTATTATTATTATTATTATTTTACATTAAATAGTTAGAGGACTAAAATTTTGACAGTTGCAGGCTCAGACTCTCTGACAGCAGTCAAATCTGTAACAAGATGCATCAAAATTATAAGCCCTGGTATAATCCCACTCAATTTGTCTTTTGTTATGCTTTTCTCCATCATAATTGAAGGTCTAAAATGGTTTGTTTGCGTGCTTTTGGTGGTGCAGTGAAAAATCGAGGGAGTCCTCTGGATCAGACATGTTCTCCAACAAATTGACTGGAATTTGACATAACTCTTAGGATGCAATGGTACCTGTACTTAACAGAAAATATGTAAATAAGCTAACTATTCTAAGCAACAATTGGCAGGAGCTATATTGGTTTTGGTATAGCATGTCTCTACTCACATTCTTCAAGATTAAATGATAATTTATGATTCATTTCATCTCTATTCTCTATTATCATTTGATTTGATTGAGGCCCCAAAGCAGTCTGACCGCTGTAAATGTTGTATTTTATGCCACTCCATTCTCTACAATTACACGGCTTATATTGCTTAACTGGGCATGGTATCTCTTGAGCTTTGGAATATGAGAGTTTATATGTTACAATTGAATGCAAAAGCATAATTCCTTGAAAGAATTCTTGAGTGAAAAAATGAAGCAAAATGATCAAACGTAGTTGCATGAAAACCAGAACTGAATTAGAAATTTTTCTTAGGCCAAGTACTTCTGTAATTTGTCTACTTCCTCTGGGCTTCCAATAAAAATTGGTGTGCGCTGGTGGACCTGCCAAAGAAAAATGAAGAGATCCCTTAAATCCTTTTCTAAAATTATCGACTACTATTAGGACTAGGTTGCAAATTTCCAACATTCTCAAGTTGCCTAATGTTACCAAAGTAAATAGCAGTTAAAACGTTATCTAAGATTGAGACCCTTTCCATTACCTCTGTTGGAGTAATCTCAAGTATTCCCTGGCGACCGTCTGTTGCCTTTCCACCAGCTTGCTCGACTAAATAGCTCATTGGTGCACACTCATACAATAGCCTTAGATTCCCATTTTTGCTCTTCTTGTTGTTGGGATTTCCATAGATACCGCCTCTTAGCAACGTTCTGTGGATTTCACCAACTAGGCAGCCTATATAACGGCCAGAATACGGCTTTCCATCTGCACCTGGCTGCCTCAGATGGTCAAGGTAGTTCTTCAGTTTGTCATCCCATAGGTCATAATTTCCTTCATTGAATGAATAAATTTTACCCGTTTTGGGTATCTGAATGTTTTCATGTGTCAAAACAAATTCCCCATAAGTGGGGTCCAAGGTGAATGCAAACACCCCCTTCCCTATAGACAGAGTGAATACTATTGCGCTTGAATACAGGCAATAGCCAGCAGCCAACAAGTTGCTACCTGGCTGGCAAACGCTGACGACACACCTCTCTGCTGCTTGATCTAGCTGTGTTGTTTCAGTTTAGAGAAGATGGTAAAAATTGAAGCATCATAATTCCGTTCTTTTCACAACTCAAACCTTTTGTTACAGTATTTTCTCTCACAAAAAAAAAAAAAAAAAAATTTACTTTCCAACTCAGTTTTCTAACTCAAGTTGAGAAAAGAGCGGGTCCTATGTAATGACAAGGTATAAAAATTTGGCAAAATGACTCCTTCCCACTGCGGAAATGTAATTCTATTTGAGTTTGCTGCTGGACCAAATTATTTACCAAAGCAACTTTCTGACCTTGAATGGAATTTGAACACTTTCTTCTGAGACATTCAACCGCAAGAGTTTCCTCTGTTTCAATGTGCTTGAATTGAAAACCACAAGTAATGAGGGTATGGCAGAAGTTGGGTTCTACAACGACTGCTTTTTCTTTGATCTCTCTATGCATATGTATAAAAAGTTCAAATTAGAGGAATATTACCATTGTGTCATCATCAAGGTCGACGAGGCATTGCTTATCTGGGCCATATATGCCAAAGATGGAGCCTGTAGTTAAGGCGGTGTCGATGTTGGCAGAGCCATCAATTGGATCAAACACCACGATGTAGTTTCCTGAGTAAGTCTCTTCCACTGCAACAGGTATATCTTCCTCCTCCGATGCTATTATCCCTGTCCGACCACTGGACCTCAGGCAGCTGCAGAACAACTGTTTAAAAAAATTCAAGAATTAACACAATTGAGCTCAAATTGTTGTTTGATTGACTCACATATATGTCCACTTTGTTAGTTTACTAATTCTCATAACTTAAACGAGTAGGTCATGGTGTCAAACAAGCCGTAATCAAAACGAATTCACGTATAATTCAGGAATCCCAACTAAAGACCACTTACTCTTGTAATGCTATAGTTAGTACGTCATGAAAGCTGAAATTAACATTTGATTTAGTGACGAAATATGCATATTTTAGAGAACATATGCATATCAATTAAGCTAATACAAGAATTTAGCTAAATATTTTCTTTTCAAGTACACTTGAAAAACAAACAAAATAACCAAATTTATAGAGCGATGAAAGAATTTTACTACATACATACATACATAAATATATATATATATATATAAATATTCATCTAAGTATATGATACGCTACACATAAATTTGCTGACCTCGTTGGAGATAACGTCAAGCTTCTTCTGATCTTCGCCTTGGACATTAATGGTGCCGTGAGCGCCGGTGAGATTAGTAATGCTCGATCTCTGAAGCAGCGAGGCGATCTGCTTGCAGGCCAGGGAGATGCTGGAGAGGACGATCGTGAGCTCCGCGTCGATTTGTCCGCTTTGCTCTTGCCTCAACAGCCATGTCGTTAGGTTTTGGACTTGGAAATACTGCTCCTTCTCCTTTTCCTTTCCTCTGATTTTGGACTTCGCCGTCTGAGTCTCCGCCGAGCTCACTGCTCGGAGTCGCGCGGCGCCGGATCTGGCGCTGGTGCGCGGTTGGTAGCGGCGGAGATGGAGAGGACAGAGACGGGAATTGGAACAAAGAGAGGCGGAGAAGAGGAGATGAGAAGACGAAGATGTAATTGTACGGACCATTTTCGTCTCTCACTCTCACAAATCTTCTTCTGACTTTCTGTTTTTGTGTTTCCCGGCTTATCTACGCCAGTAACAGACAGTTGTGTGATTGTAATTTGCTTGCCACCTTTTTTTTTTTCTAATTAGTGCGTGTGAGTTTTATAAAATTTTTATAAAGCTTTTCACGACTTAAAGTTAAATTCAGTATACATCCTAAACTTTAAACCATTTCCCATTTCGACCCCTTAAAAAAAAAAAAAAAAAAAAAGATTCTTAAGCTATCCAAACTTGGCTTAATTAGGAGTTTCAAAATGGTTGTGTTTTGAATAAGAAAATGTAAATGAGAACTTCTTAAAGAATGGTACTCGTATCATTTTTTAAATTCCGGTTGTTTTGTTTTTATTAAAGATTTGTTTTAGCATAAAAAGTGAAATTTTGCTTGATTATGTTTTTGCATATGTATTAACTACAAAAATAATTGATACGTATTTATATATGCGCACACACATATATATATATATATATTACGGAATTAATAGTTAGTAATTAATTATTACTTATTAAATAATTAATATATTACTAGTAGACCATAAACGAAGGTTTAATGTTTGTTTATGCTATATCGACTAAAAACAAAGGAGCAAAGAAATTGTTGTAAACAAGGTGTAGCTCTGATAGAGGTTTTATGTTTTACTTTTACAGACGAAATAAAGATTTTTTTTTTTTTTGGTGAGTGGTAAACAGTATTTGAATTCTTGATTAATATATTAATAATTTTCTTTTTTTATAAGTAAGCGTAATTAATAATTTTTTTTTAGTTCATGGAGTCGATGCAAAGCTTCAGAGGCAAAGTGTATTTATTTATTTTTAGAACAATATTATATTAGATATTAAATTTTTCTATAAGCTTGTCATCAGATGCTGATTTTAGGGTGGTGTTTGCACGATCTGTCGAGGATGATGATTGCTGGATTAAATCTAAGGTAAAATAGGTGGTCATTGTTGATCACAAGACATTTTTAGGCGCTTTAGTTTTCGCCTTGACTTATCCTGTAGAGATTTTGGTCTCGAAGAAGCATTGAGTGGTTTTATGGTGCATACGTCATCTTTTATCGCCGCCACTTGGGTATGTTTCTCTAAATTGAAATGTAGAGTTATGAAAATGTAGAGTTTTGTCAATGAAGGCCAAAATTGAAACTCGAGAATTAGAATTTCAATTAGGTTTTGAATGAAGTAGTGGTTTTTTTTTTGTTTTAAATAAACTTATCTTTTTTTTTTTTGCCATTTTGCTTAACTAGTGTTAAGAGGACTCGTGCTTCTTAGATTTTGATGTTCTGACTTGTGTGTGTGTGTGTCTATATATATATATATATATTTGTATATACACACACATTTAGTTTGTAGAAATGATTGTTTTTACCTTGCTTTTTTTAGGGTTACTGTTTTGTTTGTTTAGTATTTAGTTGTCTTTTCGTATGCAAAATATGTTTTTTTTTTTTAAATTTTTATTTTTATTTTTGTGTAGCCTTCGTGTTATAGGCATCTCAATATTGGTTGATCAAAATTTTTAATTAATTGTAAAGAATTTATTAAAGAGTCATATGCGTAGAGTGTAGTAGATTTTAGTATATCGTTTTTGGTAAAATCTGTTTATGGAGTCCCATGAACTTCATTCGAGTTTACTGATTGGTGAAACTCATTATCTGTTAGTGTCATGTTCCCTATAATAAAAATTACGTGTATGAGTTGGTGTTTGTATTGTCTTTTTAGGTTTTAGAATATATTATTCATTAAAAAAAAGATATCAAACTTTTTTGTGTACACATATCTTACATCCTACATATATAAAAGAGCAATCAATGCCCCATTGTTCATATATTGTCGTTCAAAACGAATCATTTTGAATATTTGATTTTTTTTCTTTTTCTTTTTCCTTTTCTTTTTAAGCATTTAAAATTTCATATGTTATCCTTTCTTACTTTTATTGTAATTCTAATCCTTAATTCTATTTTGTCCTAATCCTAAATGCTATCTAAAATTTTAAATCCTAAGTCCTATCATATTCTAATCTTAAATTCTAAATCTTAAATCCTAAATATATAAAAGAAGAGAGCTACACTGCATTTATGCACCATTTTGATTAGTCCCCCTTTCTATTTTTCCCCTATTTTTTTGCTTCTTTTTTCTTTCCTTTTCTTTTAATTCCTTTATTTTTTTTTGGGGCTTTTTTTTCTTCTTTTAACTATTATTTTTTCTTTTAGTTTCCATACGTGTTAAATCCTAATCCTATCATAAATCTTAAATCCTATATATATATATATATAAGAGTAGATAAATGACTATTGTTTATCTTATGATAATTTAAAGGTGTAAGTTTGAGCCGCTCAGCCCCGCCTGACAACTCAAAGAGAAATTTCAGGCTGGGACTGGCGGGACCTAAAAAAGAAGGGCTTAGCCCAGCCTGAAATTTCATAAGGTACTTTTTAAAAAAATCTTTAAAAGTATGATGTTTGGGCCGGCCTAGTCCAACCCTAAAGGAGAGAGGGTCGGTCCAACCCGAGCTTATGCTCAAAAAATTTAGTACCGGGCCGGGTCGGGCCTGAGGTAACAGTAGTGGGTCTTGTTCCGGCCCGTTTAGTATGGCCCAAACTTACAACTCTATGATAGTCCAAAATGAGTGTTAGGTTTAGGTTTAAGATTTAACTCTTTTTTTATTATTATTTTGTTATCTCATATTTATGCTCATCCCATGGTAGTTTAAAAGATGAGTTTCAAGTGTATTATTTTTCCTGCAAGTTTCAACTCCTTTGTTTTTATTACGTTATCTTATAATTTAAAATGTTTCATGTATTTATATGATTACATGTAACTCTTTGGCTTAAACTACTATCAATGTATACTTATGTTTTCAAAAAAGAAAAAGTGTGAGGAATTCAAACTCATCTTATAGTGTAATCAGGTATGCAATTACCATTAGGATATGTTTTCTACCACTTAATATATACTCTTTTTAAATCTCTATGTCAAAGTTTTTTATTTTTTTTTGTTATGTATATTTTTATTATCCGTATTTTACGTCATAAAAACTTTAATTATAGTATCCCACTTCAGACTTTGCCAAGCATCCAACAAATTATACGACTCTGCATATATCTAAACATACATAAAAGAACGAAAAGAGCTTACTTCTCCTTTAGTTTTGTGCCAACCTCTAATTTATTCTTTCACGTTTTGTTTTTATTTTTTACTTTTTTTATTCTCTTCACTTTTAGTTTCTGGTTGCTTTTTTTTTTTTTTTTTTTTTTTTTTTTTTTTTTTTTAAATTAAAAACCCCCCCTTCTTTTTTTTTTTTTTTTTTTTTTTTTTTTGGCTTAAAAGTTAAAGCTCCTCCTATACAGTTTATTTTTATTTTTTTTTCCTTTTTAAAAATTTTTCTTTTCTTTTACCTATTGTCTTTTTTATTTTTTTTTATTTTTCTCTAATATTCTTTCAAAGTTTATTTTTTTTACAATATCATTTTTTAAATACTTTCTTTTAATTAACATAATTCTTTTAAAATATCTCATTACTTAAGTGTTTTTTGTCTGTCAAAACTCTTATATAACTTTGATTCTTTTTTTATGTGATTTTTTTTTCAGATATTTTTTTTCCTTTTACTCCAATTGATGGACTTAGTTTGTAAGAAAACTACGTGTTTTGACGTGATTTTAAACTCATAAAATTATTCTTCACACGTGACTCAATTAGTACATACTATAGTGTAGGTTTCCTCCTCCATCTATTTATTTAGGTTATTTTTCTTAACAAAACGTCATCCACGATATTTCTATTTTAATTTGGGTCATATGCTTATTTTTAATACATACTAATAAAGTAAATAACATCTTTTTTAAATGTTGATAGATTATAGCATATCCACAATTTTCATTTTAAAATAAAGGATTAATTACAAAAATTAAATATCAATTTTAGTTAAAAACCTAACGGAAAGAGGTTTTTTTTGTTAACATTTCATTGTTTAAGAAAAAAGATTTTAAGTTTTAAAGATTAGGAGACAAAGTGTGACAAGATTAATCCTAAAATAAATTGTACTTTTCTAAATTTACTTCTTCTACAGTTTCATTTATTTTTCTTCCTCACACTTTCTACAGCCGACTATCTCTCATTTTTCTGTCAATTTAAGTTTTTTTCTCTAAATATATCCTTACTTAAGTTTTTTTTTATTTTTTATTATTATTAATTTTTATCTTTACATATATATTTTTTTAAAAAATAAATTCAAAAATCCTTAAATAGTTGTATAAATGCATTTCTCGGTAAACAATAAAATTTTTAGGTATTTTTAATACGAATTATAAAACTAGTATAGTAACAAAAGAATAAGATACAGGTAAGAAGTAGACTTGTTTTATTCTAATTCAGTGCAAAAATTTCAATACAATATCAACAAAACTACTATTCTTTCTCTTTGCATCTTATCACTTTCAAATCAAGCTAAATACTTCTCCAGTTTCTCCACTTCTTCCTGGCTTCCAATGTAAAGCGGAACTCGCTGATGGATCTGTCAAAATAATAATAATAATAATAATAATAAAACAAAATCTCTTAGTCAAAATCACCAAGCAAAAACTGCTAAAACTGATAAAAATGTCTCTTGTATTTTCTACTCACTTCAGCTGGTTGAATGTCGAGTATTCTCTGGTACCCATCTGATCCTTTCCCACCGGCCTGTTCCACTATAAAGCTCATTGGAGCACACTCATACAAGAGCCTGAGCTTTCCATTCTTGCTCTTTTTGTCTCTCGGGTACCCGTAAATCCCGCCATACAAAAGTGTTCGATGAAAGTCCCCAACCAAACTTCCTATGTATCTGGCCGAGTAGGGCTTTCCACTGGGGCCAGGGTCCTTGAGATCATCAATGTACTTCTTCAGCTTGTCATCCCAGAGCTGGTAGTTCCCTTCATTGAATGCGTAAATCTTTCCCGCCTTTGGAATCTGGACGTTTTCCTGTGTCAAGACGAATTCGCCGTACATCGGGTCCAATGCAAAGGCAAAAACTCCTTTCCCGATTGTGAGGACGAAGATCACCGAGCTCGAGTACATGCAGTAGCCCGCGGCGAGCAGGTTGCTTCCCGGCTGGCACACGTTCACGACACACCTTTGTACTGTTGTGTCAAGCTGACAAGACCACAATGTGTATCCTTTGAATTAAAGGCCCAACACATGATATAATTTCCTCAAACCATGAAGTTGGTATGCAATCTATAAACATTTGTGACGTGTACTTAGGGCCCGTTTAGTTCGCTGATTTGAGTTTTTAATTCGAATTAAGATGTGACTTTATGTAAGAGTTTTTTAACTATAACAAAAAAGTTAGATGTTACTGTTTTTAAGAAATTTTTACTGTAGCAAAACTCAAATTCTAAACTCGAATCGGTGAAATGAGCGGAGCCTATAAATAATGTTTTTGAATGTTTTGAGTTTTCTTAGCTAAACATAATGAATGAAATGAAAACTAAGGATTCTAGTGGATTTTGTGTTCTCCCCGCCTTCGTTGGTCTTAGGTTTGAGCCAAATTCACTACTTGTTACAAGAAAAAGATACGTGAGAGCGAGAAGGTGAAACAAAAAATTTGAGTTAGGGCTTGACGCAGGAGAAAAGATTTAAGGGTGCTAATCTAATTGGGATGTCTTAGTTTATTCTGACGTTAGTTGCTCCTTTTCGTCATATATAAGGGGAAAAAGAAAACGACAACGAGAAAAAGAAATAGACTTACTGTTGCATCGTCGCCAATGTCAGCGAGACACTCATCATTAGGGCTGTATATTCCAAAGATTGATCCAGTTGAAACTGCAGCGTCAATGTTGGATGAACCATCAAGCGGGTCAAACACAACTATGTAGTTGCCTGAGTAACTCTCCTCAACAGCCACTGGTACGTCCTCCTCCTCAGATGCTATAATCCCTGTTCTTCCACTTGATCTCAGGCAATTGGAGAACACCTATAAATACAAAATTAAACACTCATACTCGGACATATTTCATTGGTTTTTGACCGCTCAACCCCAATTTTCCAAGTAGCACATTTCTCTCTGTTTTATACCTTCTTTACCTTAGCCTTCACATTTAATTTTCCATCATTAAAAGGGCAATGACACTTGAAAGAAATATATCCTAAATAAATTCCCTGTTTTTAGATATTAAAAAATTGCCGATGTATGTGGGTCCTAGCATTGTCGTGTCTCTTGTAATTGAGTTTAAAATGTAAAAAAATGCTTAGAGACACCATCAATTATAAAAGACGGGTCCAATTTATGAGTCTCTAAATGATCCGTATTTTTTTAATGGGTGGTTGTCAGCACCACTGATGCGCTATAACACTGTTCTAAAATGTATTAGCATTGAAGCTCTAAAGTTGAAAAAAAATGTAATTTCCGCTGCATGCATAATGTTTTTCCTGATATACATACATACGTATATGTGTGTGTGTAATAAAAGAGTCCATATATATAAGCAGACCTCATTAGAGACAACATCAAGTTTCTTCTGGTCTTCTCCTTGGACATTGACAGCACCTTGAACTCCAGTCAAGTTGGAGATACTTGCTCTCTGCACAAGAGCCGCAATCTGCTTGCAAGCCATGGAAATGCTTGATATCACAATGGTAAGCTCGGCATCAATTACACCCGCTTGTTCCTGCTTCAGCAGCCAGCCTGTCAGCGTCTGAATCTGGAAGCCACTCCTCTTGTTGGTCTCGGCCTCCGCTGCCACCGCCATGCATCGGACGCCGAGGCCGAGGGGCGCCGGCCTCCTCTTGCTGCCAAGTCTGCTGCTGGTGGGGCAAGAGAGGAAGGCTTTGGAGCCGAAGAAGCATAGTTGGAGAGGAGACAGTTGAGAGATTGAGCGAGAACTTGAATATATGTGTTGGGAAGGTGATATTAGTGATGTTAAGCCCATCTCTGATTTAGTTCTTCAATTGTTTCCTTCCAGCTCTTTTTTCTCCCTTTTTCAACTTGTTATTGATCTTCTGTTGTTGTTTTGATTTCGATTGGATGGTGTTTTGTACAGAGCATGGGATTGTGAGGTTGGCAACGATTTCGTTTAATCTGGGTCCCACTTATCTATCTTCCTTTCTGGGTTCGTTTTGTGATCATGGTTATTTGGATGGAGACTTCCAACGAGGGACGAGATATTACAAGCGACAAGTGGAAGGGAAAATTGGGTGGGTCGGATTTAGATATGTTTAGTCTTCGGGTAGCCCAATCATTAGGCTTATTTTTATGGGGAAAAGAGACACATATTTCTTAAAAGTGTATAAGTCAAAATTTCTATTTATCACTCTTGATTGGTAATTATTAATCAAGAATGATGCATAAAAATTCAGATTCTTACACTCTTAAAAGCAAATTATACAATTTTCTCTATTTATTTTTTTATTTAAGATGGTGGTCACTATATTATAACATAATTTTTTTAGAATAGATAATAAGTAACATATTTTAATATGTTAGGTTTTAACTTTTAACTCTATTAAAAAACTAAAAGTGTAAGAGAATATTGTAGTTACCTAAAAATATGGTAAATAAATACTGTATTTATCTGAAAATTCAATAACTCATAAATACCGTACTAGTATATACCATATTTACAAAATAAATTTAAATCAAAAAATCAATGTAAATTATAGATCTCATATCTAATAATTTTTTGTATTTACTGGTAAATACCATTTACAAAATATATTAAAATTCAAAAATCAATGTAAATTTTAAATCTGGCATCCGATAAATCTCAAATTTACTGGTAAATATCGTCATTATAGAATAAATTAAAACCCAAAAATTTAGGTTTACTACTTTTTTATGTTATTTACAAAATTTTTTGCAGATGAACTAATAGTACAAATTGATCGTATGAATCTCTAAATCAGTATTAGATCAAAACCCTAACGTAATGTAATGATCGAGAAAATCTTGGAATTAATTAGTATAATTTATGTAATAAAATCAATAATTTTTCCGGATAATGACATGTTTTATAATGGAGGATTTATGAAATTAATAACATTATTCTAAAATTCTATATAAAATTCTTAAGTTAAAATTATGTTGTGTTATAACTCGGTTGATAACCCTGACCGCATATTAAGGTGGGTGAAATTTTGATCCGAATTTGACTTGAAATTCTAGTCATAAGAATTTTTGAGTACAGTTTGGTGTTAGCAATGTTTTGAAAAGCACTCTAACATTTAAATAAGTCCTTAATTGCCAAATAGTTAAATTGGAGTTACGCGAGTCATGTTTTTAGTAAAAACCGTAAAGTCGGGCTCAGGAATCGACAATGTCGGTTACTATGTTTTACAGAGAAATTAAGACAAGCATGTTAAACTCAAATTTTAAGTATTTTTTAGTAAATTTTAAATTCTTAAAATAGTCTGAATCATCTACGTGATTTAAAATCTGAACCAATATTGATTTCCTCCGAAAGTAATGTTAGACTATAATTTTAAACAGTGGACTGAAAACCGTTAGAAAATATTTATTCTAATAACTAATCTAGAGGTTACTGTCAGTATAAGTTTAATCTGTTAAAGGAAGAATTAATAGGAGACAAAGATTAGGCAATGTTTGTCTTTGATTTGATGTAGGTTAATATGCTTAATGAGGTGTCAAAAATTATCTTCTTTTCCTAAGTTTGACCAGCCCACTTTAAGCTTCACTAACTTAATTTTAAGTTTAGTTAAGTTAGTTTCAGAAGATTAATGAGATCCACTTAATATTTAAGGTCATTTTCCTTTCATTTTCTCTCATTTTCCCATTTTTCTCTCTTTCTCTCTTCTTTTCCTTGCTTTGGCCGAACCTCTCAAGCCTCTCTCTGTCAAAATTTTTTCCTTTTCTCACATCAAGAGATCTTCAAACCACATTCAAGAAGAATGAGAAGAAGTTTGTGTTAAAATTACCTAGTACTTTCAAGGGTAAATTCAAGATTTCACTTTCATTTTCTCTCTTTGGGGTTTCTTCAAAGTTTCAACCTTTCTTGCAAAATTTAAACTTTTGTAGGATTTTCTCACTTTAGTAGTCAAAATCATCATCTCTTAAGGTTTGAGGTAAGATTCACCATACATAAGTTTAATCATCTCCTTCTTAAGAGCAAAGTTTGTTTGTTTTGTTTTTGTTTTTGTTTTTTTTTTTTCAAAGTTTGTATTTTTATGGTGTGTATGTGTGTTTTATGGCAAGATCTTCACAGGCAATGAGTTCTATAGTAGATCTATGATGTTGAGTTTGTGTTTTATGGTCTATGGTTGCTATTTAGTACGGTTAAGTCTTGATTTAAGCTTTGCATGTTCATTTCAAGAAGTTAAATGGTGTAGATTTTGAGTTTGCCAAGTTTATGTTTTTGTTAAAAATTTTCAGTCCACTTTGATTCAAAATTCGAAACTGTTAGAATTTAAATTGAGAAAAATGCTATTTCACAAAAATTGTAGATCTCGATGTTTTGAATATTTTATCGTAGCTGTAAAAAATCTCAATTTTAAAGAAAAATCTCAATTCTACCTTTAAAATGTATTTTTATATGTTTTTCCAAAACTGTCCAGAAAATTTTTAAAAACTATGCAAAAATTGTTAATTCTGGATAGTTGCTATTTTTAATGTTTTGGACCCCTTAGAAGTCAAATCCAGGATTTCCAACTCACGCGTCTCGAAGATTTCGACGTTACGGATGAATCTTCATAACTGCAAAAAATCACAATTTTGACTCTAATACGCGTTTTCAGGCCGTTTTTGAATTTGCTCAATTTAACTTACGTTCAACCACTGTTTTAACAAAACGGGCCATTCCGAGACGAAACTTTCATTTTTTGCAAAACGTAAAATTTTTAGATCTCGGCGAGACGAAAAAAGTTTTGTTAATTACAGACTTTGAGAATTTGACTCTAAAAGTTTTGTTAATTACAGACTTTGAGAATTTGACTCTAAGACGTAGTTATTTGCAAATTAAGGAAAAAGTTTAAAAACTGTTATGATTTCTAAAGAAAAACATTTTCTGAAATGTTCGAATTAAAATTTTACAGAAAATGAAAGTTTAAGACACGATTTAGTAAATGAGACCTAAAAAGGAATTTTTAAGAAATTTTACAATTTATGGTAATTTTCTTAAATAACCTCTAAGTGCCGTTAGGCACCAATTTTAAGGTCAAAATGAGGTGACTAACGGTAAAACTCAAAGTCTTAGCTTAAAATGCGGTTTTCCCCTAACGATGTCTAAACTAGAATTGGAAAGATAATTTCTAAATCGCAACGACACTAGATACGGGCCCAACACCCGTATTAGTCCCGAAATCCTTGGAGCCTAATTTCGGCACACTAGTATCTAGTAATGTTTTAGACCAAGTGGGCCTTAATACTATTATGAGCCCAATTTACAAATTAATAAGAATTGGTAATTCAAACAACGTCTATGGTTTAGATAACTAACTAATAGACTAGTTATCAACCTAGGACCGTTTAAGCAAGGCAATAAAGGAAACTTTTATGATAAGGAAAATAATTCTTGTAATATATAAGAAAGTCTTATGATCCTTATTTAAGAAGGAAAATATTTTCTAGGTATAGAAATAAATTCCTAACTAAAATATGCTAATCAGACTAGTTTATAATAAGTCGAACTCATACTCTCAATGGGGTTTCTTTATAGAATATAACAATAGAGGTTAACCTCGGTAAGTCTTAGAATCCCAACCATTGTTGGATATCAGGTAGTGAGAATCTTGCCTACAGTATGAATAAGTTTTAAAGTAAAATATTATAGATGTTTTAAGTACATGTTTATATTCTATATTATAATATACTATGTCATGTCATATCGCATGCTCACTAATAAGATCAGTATGACTAATAAGAATGTTTAAGGGAGTGTTGTACCAACCTCTCGACCTAAGGGGAGGATTTAGTACTTGAGGAGGTAATTATCTTAAATTAGGATCACGATGTAGTTGTGGACGTTACAAACCCTCTCTACCCGCTGATCGTGTGCACATTTTGGTACGAACACTCAGGGCCATTAGAAAAATAAGTCAAGTTCATAAATGAGCATAATTGGTTCATGCATTTATTATTATACTCTAAGTATTATATTTTTAATTAGTGAGTCATAGTTCCTATTTATTGAGTAAAAACTCACCCAGTATGTATTTATATTGTAGGTAAGCAGCCTATGAAAAGTGAATGATAGGCTGTGCGTAGTAGCAGGCGAGCCGTGTGGAGAATGGACACCACTCGTATTATAATTATGTATTATATTTTGTTATGTTAAGACTTTTAATTATATTTATGCAGTATAGATTTAAGAAAACTGAAACTTCTTATATTTTCAAAACTAATATCTGTTAGTTAATATTAAAGTTAAGTTTATCTACTTTTGTAATATATATATATATATATAATTTATTTCGGTTTAATTAATTCAAGTATTTTAAGTAAATACATGATTACTATGTTTAAGTGACAACCACGTAGTTAGGATCGTCGCAAGTAATCCCTAAATCAACCTCAAATTTGATTCCTAAATCCTAACCCTAACCCATGCTCAAACAGTTGCAAAATTTTTTGTTCATTTTATTATATCATAGCCTACATGATCGAGTCTTTGTCTGTTGATGTTTACTTTATCGTATTCGAGTATACCATCATCATTTTAGATAAATGATTGGGAGAATTTGTAGTTTGACCGTAACTGATTTTGTAGTGAAAAAAGAAGTTTGACACCTCATAAAATCCGCAATTGTTAATCAATGATATACTAATAATTTATTAATGATAAACCGATTTATTATTGATTTACCAATAATTTAACAGCGACTGATACAGATTGGTTAATCATTGATAAACCACCAACTTAACAAAATGATAAACTACAAATGGGTGCACCCTTGATTAATCATTTCTAAAAACGAAAATTTTACTAACTAACAAAACTCAGAACCTTTACTAAAAAATTACTTAATAAAAGTGATCATTTTCTAAAGCATCCATCAATATTGTAAATTACAATTACTCTTTCACCTAATTGTCGAACCGCGTCCATCATTGTCAGGGTCATGAATTAAATTCTATCTATTAGAGGTCAATCTGTAATCCAACTAAAACTAACGGATTTAGTTTTTTCAACCTCTTACATATCCAAAAGTTCTCCTAACTAATCAAATCAAATCCCAAACTGTCAGGTTTTCCAGATCCATGGATCATTGAGCTTAAGATATAATTATAAAGAGAAAGGTCCATGGTTTTTTTTTTTTTTTTTTTTTTTTTTTTTTTTTTTTTTTTTTATGGTTTTGTAGAAACTTATTATTTAGACTTTTGTTTTCTCTTTATTAATTCAATGTCAATTTTTTATTTTTGAGTGAAATGACATATATAATATTTTTTTTTATGATCTTGAGTGATATTTTTGGTTTTTTTTTTTGTTCTATCATGGATGATGATTCTACCCTCTAGAATTCTCAAGTGGGTTGAGTTGTCTAAAAAAAAAGGGATTACCACATGACATTGTTGGTATTAGGCATTGAAAAAAAATTATACATCTATCCAAATACATATTACTAACAACTTAATAAAAAGAATATGTAATTATATTTTGATATATATAATATATAAATAATGCGGATCCCAGATAAATAAGAAATGTTCGATCTACAAACCAATTTAAAACCTAGTTAGATTGAAAATTTCTCAATCCATTACCAATTCAAAATACTTCCCAATTTAATTCAATATGACGGATTGGTTGGAGAGAACAGATTGAGCAAATTTACGAATTCTATGAACACCCATAATTATCATTTAATTTCTTATTCATTAGTTTTCAGTTTGATATACGTGACCTGGAAGAAGAAAGAACATCTTTACTTCCAAATTTAACGAGCCCTAATTTTATTTGAACTTCATTCTAATTACATATATATGCTTAGTGGATATCAATTTGTGCTTGTATTAGCTGGTTCCAGATATATATATATATATATATATATATATATACATACGTATAATTATATGAATCCAAGCATGCATAATACACACTTTATAGATAGATTGAAACATACCATGCTAATAAGAAAAACAAATAACTAAGTTGGATATGTAACATGGAATATCGGCATATTGCATGGTTCTTCACGAGATTTGACATGTATTTTTCTGTCATCTCTCTCATTAGATATATATAGTTTATGTTGATTAAAATATTGCCTGAAGTTAACAACTAATACATGTACAGTGGTTAATAATTATGCGGGACAGATATTATGACAAATATGACAACAGTCGCATTTAAGAAGAGCCAGAAGGACGATTACTTTGCATAATTACAAGTTATTCTGACAATCAAATGGCACAAATTCAGACAATCAAGTGAAAAAGCCACTATGCATTTGGCTATACATATATATATATATATAATTACAGTGGTTATATATATATATATATAATTACAGTGGTGAAAGACACGTAGAAGGAAGATACACTATTTTTTTTTGTTTGCTGAGAAAAGAAGATAAACTGATTGAAGACTTACATAAGAAGGAAGAGAGTAGGACCAGCGATGATTCATGAATTGCAAATCGTTATTAGGGCACATTTGCAAATAGAACACCCAACCGGAATATGACATTTTTTTTTTTGTATGCTTGATATTATTTAATTGTTATATTTATTTATTTTTTTAAAAAAAGTCTCCTATAAGTGTACCATATCAATTCCTTCCTAGATGTGCGTACTACACTGTTTCTTTTACTTTCTATTCATTCGTGATTCTTGCGCATAAAGCGCGTGGCTAATTTAAAATAACAAATATATAAATGCCAGAGAAAAAAAGAAAAAAGAAATGATAAAATAAATAAAAAATAAGAAAAAAGATATAAAGTAAAAAATAGTGAAAAGAAGACAAAAAAAAAAAAAAACTTAAGAAAACAACTTAGGTAAAATATTTTGCAACCAAAATTGAAATATACAAGGATAATAGAAAAAAAAAATTATCTAAAAGGAGAGAATTAATTATAGTTCTCTTAAAATTCTTTTATGTTCTAGTTGAATTTATTTATTTTAAGATCCTTAATTGTTTGGAGAATTTACTAGTACTAAAAAATAATTTATCCCCCCCACCCCCCTAAAATTCTTTTATGTTCTAGTTGAATTTATTTATTTTAAGATCCTTAATTGTTTGGAGAATTTAGTGGTAGTAAAAAATAATTCCCCCCACCCACCCGAGAATCTCTCTTTGAATTAAGGAGAGAATTAATTATAGTTCTCTTACATGTCTTTTATGTTCTAGTTGAATTTTTTATTTTAAGATCCTTAATTGTTTGGAGAATCTAGTAGTACTAAAAAATAATATATCCCCCCAAGCCCTTAAAATTCTTTTATGTTCTAGTTGAATTTATTTATTTTAAGATTCTTAATTGTTTTAGAGATTCCCCCCCACCAAGAATCTCTCTTTTAATTAAGGAGAGAATTAATTATAGTTCTCTTAAAATTCTTTTATGTTTTAGTTGAATTTATTTAGTACTAAAAAATAATTTATCCCCCCCACCCCCTTAAAATTCTTTTGTGTTCTAGTTGAATTTATTTATTTTAAGATTCTTAATTGTTTTAGAGATTCCCCCCCACCAAGAATCTCTCTTTTAATTAAGGAGAGAATTAATTATAGTTCTCTTAAAATTCTTTTATGTTTTAGTTGAATTTATTTATTAATTGTTTGGAGAATTTAGTAGTACTAAAAAATAATCCCCCCCTCCGAGAATCTCTCTTTAATTAAGGAGAGAATTAATTATAGTTCTCTTAAAAGTCTTTTATGTTCTAGTTGAATTTATTTATTTTAGGATCCTTAATTGTTTGGAGAATTTAGTAGTACTAAAAAATAATTTATCCCTCCCACCTCCTTAAAATTCTTTTATGTTCTAGTTGAATTTATTTATTTTAAGATCCTTAATTGTTTGGAGACTTTACCACCCCCCCGCGAGAATCTCTCTTTTGATTAAGGAGAGAATTAATTATAGTTCTCTTAAAATTCTTTTATGTTCTAGTTGAATTTATTTATTTTAAGATCCTTAATTGTTTGGAGAATTTAGTAGTACTAAAAAATAATTTATGAGTAAGACATAAATTTTAATTGTAAAATTTAAAGCAAGTTTTATTAAATTATCACAATTTATTAAATCTGACACGCTCTTAATTTTGATGATGATTTGAAACTGTAGAAGGCTAATTCTATAATTAAACGTTTTAGGCATTGACGGGAAGTATAGGTCAATTGATCTTGAGTCGATCGGAGGTTAGAACGAGAGTGCAAAAGTGCAGAAAAGTAAATAGAATAGTAGACACACAGATTAATAATGGTTGATGATTTTTATTGTGTAGGCTACGCCTATTGTAGGGTCTTGGGGTTCACAGACAAGAGAAGAGATTTAGAGAGAGAAATTAGAGAGAGAAGCTGGGATAAAAATCAGATGTGTAATCTATTGATAGGAGACAATGATTTCGTTTTGAGGTCATACACTTCCTCTAGTCGACACTCTTTGAGTAAAATTGACACATGCACAGTGAGAAGTGTTATGACTTTACCCTCAACGGAAACAATATGTGAATTTAATTAGACTAATGAGTAGAGTATTTTTTGATACCTACTGTTGACGGTGAAAATTTATCAACAAAATAATAACGAATTTCTAAACGATTTGGGGTGAATTTAATGATCTAAAACACAATTGAAAGCGGAATTTAAACAAGAACACACAGAATTTATAGGGTTCACCCTCGATTGGAGAGCTACGCCCACTATGGGGAGGTGAGAAATTTCACTATATTTGGAGAAATTACATGCACTAATGTTCAGAATGAGTCTTTAACCTTTTTTGACCTACAATCCCTTATTTATATATTTGATCATCACCCCTGCTTGTTTTCCTATTTAATTCGGAGATGTTTCCCTTATCTTTTGTGAAAGTTTGTTAAAAGATAGAGATTACAATCAATCAGGACGATTCTTTTATTCAAATTTCATATATTCGAATTTCAAATAGCAAATCTCGGAGCTAATCTCGTAAATCTCCTGCCTTTCGTAGCCTCGACTTCGTAAATGCTCCCAAAACCATCTTCACCTTCGATTGCAGGTACGGTCAACCTCATGTCATCCTTTATCTTTTTAGAATAATCGACCTCTTTCGTATGTCTGATACTTCTTTCTAGCAGTCTGCTCTTAAGAGAATTGCCCGCTGATGTGGTAGTTAAGGCTGAACTATCCTTGATCATTTAATGCCCTTATTTATGACATATTGGCCCCATACAATATTTAATTTAAGATTCGGCATTTTACCCTACGATACCTACTAATTTTCCTATTGGAGTTTATAACATCACAGACAACAGAAAAAGAAAAGTAAATTTTCTCCCTTAAATTTCTTTACCTTTTCGAGCAAGGAGGGGTGATATATACTTTTATTCGATGAATGCCCCAGTGCACTTGAATGAATTTATAATAAGTCGAATTTGTATGGTCAAAATACCTAAGTGAATGTTTCTAGCCAAAAGAACCACCAATCATTCACTTAAGGTACTTTTTTTGTATGGTCAAAATACCTAAGTCGAATTTGTATGGAATTCGAATTAAAGCGATATGTTAATTGACCTTTAGATTAAGATCAACATAAATATAGCTGAGATTTTATATGATGCATATTTTCTGAAAGCAGTGACGCAGACGGGGTTGGGGTTGGGGCGCCATGCCCCCTAGCTTTTTACTTTTATTTTTTTATTTTTATATAGTGGTTTTAATTTTAATATAATAAGTATGTGTAAAAATTAAACTTGACCCTCTTAAATTAATAGTTCTCTACATTTAAATAAAAACTGTTACATATATATACATGTTAGTATAATTTTAATAAAAAAAATTTTAACCTCCTTATTAATAGATTCTCGCTCCGTCACTGTCACTGTGACTGAAAGAATGAATGTTTGGACATATAGAATACTAATTAATTTCTTTATCTTCTATGAAAAGGGACGTTAATCTCAATTTCTTGATGCAATAATGTACTCACTAGTCAAGGTAAAAACCAATTCTAACCCAACCTCTTTTTTTCTATGTGTAGGACTGTGGCTTTGATGTTATTTTATTTATTTATTGAATTTTTTTGAAGAGATGTGACTTGGTGTTATTGCGAGTAAGAAACTTCGCAAGTTCGCGTCTATGAAGTTAATGACCAAATGTTCCTTTTTTTTTTAGATGGTTATTTGTTGGAAGGTATATTTTTATAATCACGATCGGTTGTTTTATTTTTTTTGTTACAAATAAATGTCTCATAATTAAAATTTAACACCTCATAATTTATTTAAATATTTTAAATATTTTATTTTTATTTATGTCATTAAAATTTTAAATTTTAAATTAATTAGTAAAGAGACAATTACCAAAAAAATGAAGACAAGAGATGTGAACTCTTTCACAAAGGAATAGTTGCCGCGTACATAACTTCGTACCTTCACACCCACTCAAAAGTGGACACGTGGAAAGACAGCTTGTAAATCAAATAAAAAAACGTCAAAGTCAATTTCACGTACCAATAATACTGTTCCACTTCCAATTTCTCTGGAATCGGTTTTCCTCTCTTTCTTTGTTCCTTCGTGACTTTGATGAGATGTGCAAGCATGTTTACATGGAGTCATATAGGGAAGCTGACCTAGTCTATGTTCAATGCTCACAACAGGGTTGTTTGTTGAAAATAAATAATTGGAAATTGCCTTATAACAACCTCAAACTTTGAAATTAAATTTTATGTTTATGAGTCCGTTTAGTTCACTGATTCGAGTTGAGATGTGATTTTATGTGAAAGTTTTTTACTGTATTAAAAAAGTTAGATATGATTATTTTTAAAAGTTTTTTACTGTAATAAAAATTAAATTTTAAATTTGAATCGGTGAAATGAACGAGTCCTTAATTTTATTAAGCAAAACTATATATGAGAACGGTATGAACATATAGACGGAGGATTCGACTCTTGTATCCCTGTTTTCTTGTCGCAAAAGATACCGATTATGAAAAGTGAGTTACAAGTTCAATTGGGTTACCATCAGTGTCCAGAATGGATTGCAACTCCAACCTTCTTGTCTTGTATTAGAGGACGTTTGGTTTATGTATTCAGAATCATGATTCAGAACTATTCTCGTCTTACGTGTATTTTTTGTGAGAGAAAATACTGTAGATAACCATGAATCATGATTCAGAATCAGAAACGAATATAGGAAACAAACGTCCTCTTAGTCTAAGACAATCTTTCTCTACTCTTTCGTTTGATTGGTTTCCCAGATCATGTAATGCTGTTTCCGACCTCTTGAGTAATTGGTCTTTGGCCTCTAAGTTTAAGGGGTTTGGTTTTTTTAGGATGGTTGCACCCGCTGTGGTAACCCAGCTACTTTCAGAGCTCTCTCAATAAAATACGTTTGGACTAGTAAAAATATACTTAAATAAAAATATTTAAATGCTGTGCATGATTAAGACCCCGTTTATTTCACCGATTCGAGTTTAGAATTCGAGTCTTGCTATTCTAAGAAATAATCACATTTAATTTTTTTACTACAGTAAAAAGCTCTCACATAAAGTTACATTTAAACTCAAATTAAAAATTCGAATCAGCGAAGTAAATGTGCCATAAATGTAAGGATTATTGTACATTAAAACTTTTTTGTAGTGTTGGATTATTAGCTCCACCTCATATTTCTATTTAGAACATAATAGGAATGTTTTATATATATATATTTTTAGTAATCATAGTATTAGATTAAGCAAAGTTTAAGGAACTGATTAGCAGAATCACGTGCATACGTGTCAGCTACTCCTACTTTTCATTTGTCACGCTATTTTTTTTTTCTTTCTTCTTTTCTCTTCATATTTACTATTCTGATGAAACTACTTTGGAAGTTGGAACGTGGAATGTTAAAGAATAAAGAAAAGCTCATGATATCGTTCTTGTGTCGTTTTCTCCCAGTTACTGTCACTTAATTTCTACGAACTTTATTAATGATCGTTCTAGAGTCTACGGTATTGATGGATTATACTAATGAACAACACGGAAAGTCATCCAAACATTTACACTATTGCATGACTTCTCAGCAATTCTCTAATTCTTAGAAGCTTCGAAGGTGACCCGAGAAGCCAAAACGACAAAGAAAGCCAAACAACACAAAGTTGACCAATTTATCAAAATTGGCCAAAAAAAAAAAAAAGAGAAAGTAGACCAATTTTTTTCCTTAAAAAAAAACAACAAAAAAAAAAAAAAAGAAAGAAATTTTAACTTTCAACATGCAGGCATCCAATAGTTACACGTCTTTAAAGTACCGTCAACAATAAAGCACGAACCAAACAAAAACTTAAAAATAAATTAATAATATTTAATTCCAAAAACCGAAATTAGATACAAGCCAAAAAAAAGAGCAAGAAATAAAAAATCAAATTAACTATTAAAATGGGACTAAATAATATTGATTAGCCAAGTGGGGGCTCTTCTATTGAGAAAATAAGAGGGACTTCCAAGCTCCACCAAACTTAGACTAGTTATTTCAAATTCGCCCCACAAACGCGTTGTCCTTAACATAAATGATAGAGACGCGTTAATATTATTAAATATATCTAATTAAGCTAAAGTTATTAGGAGTTAAGGAATCTTAAACTTGTGTCCAACCACGTAAGCTCATATTCTTGCTATATATAGGTCATTTTTTGCACCCTTTTGGTCTCATCGAAGATACCTTCTTCTCCATATAGCCTTTCCTCTTTTCTCTCTCTCTCTCTCTCTCACAAAATATTTCTTTTCCTTCTCTGAATACAAGAAAATTTTCCATTTTGATCCTGCACTCAAATTTATCATGGCTTTCTCAACTAAAGTACCTGTTGTTCTCTTCCTCTCTTCTCTCTTCATCCATGCAGCTCTAGGTACACATATGTATATACGTGTGTATACATACATATATATATATATATGTATAAATTTGATACATACACATGTTCTTTATTCTTCCTTTTCTTTAATTTTATTTTGTTTTATATATACGACTGCGGTGTAACAATTTACGTACCCTATATTGTAATACAAATATTTTTAAATCGTTAAATTTCATGAGGTTTTGTAACATTTTTGTGCTATTAATTATAATTATGACATATTGTAATACAAACATTTTAATTTTTTTTTTTTTTTTTTCATTTTTTAGCTGAGATTGTGTGTGAGGAATTGCCATTGGATGTTTGCGCATTCGCGATAGCGTCATCGGGGAAGAGGTGTTTGTTGGAGACTACGGCGGCGGGGAAAGACGGGAGAGTGGAGCACCAATGCCGGACGTCGGAGGTGGTGGTGGAGAGGATGGCTGAGTACATTGAGACGGATCGGTGTGTGGAGGCTTGCGGGGTTGACAGGAAATCTGTTGGCATTTCATCTGATTCCCTTCTTGAGCCTCAGTTTATGGCCAAGCTTTGCGCTCAGGAATGTCATCAAAACTGCCCCAACATTGTTGACCTTTACTTCAATTTGGCTGCCGGAGAGGGTAAGTTGATTTAATTTAATTTCATATATGTGGTGATTCCACATTTGACGATAATATATCTCTACATACATGATATAAACGAGATCAATCTAATTTTTGGGGTGGTTGCCGAGTTTTGGCGAAACTCTTTTTTTTTGGTTTTTGTTTTTTGTCCTCCCACATTTTTTCATTTCTCAATTTTTTTGTTTTCTTTTTTCTTAATTGTCCTCCCATATTTTTTTTTATTTTCACCTTTTATTTTTATTTCTTCTCATTTCTTTTTTTTTTTTTTGCTTCTGGCCCAAATATCTTATGTATTTTCTTTTTCTTTCTTCTCTTTCTCTCTCTTTTTTTTCCCCAACAATTTGTATAAGCATTGTTTTAAAAAATGTCACGTTCGCGTATGCGTACTAACTAGTTTATATATATATATATATATATATATATATAAAAGAATAAAAAGTTTTTAATTAATCTTGAGGCAAGAACATCATTTCTATTCTGAACAAAAACGAAAAAGAAAATGATCTATACACAAGAATATGTTTTCATTATTGTACTCCCCAATTAATAATAAGTATATAAAAATATTACTAGTGCTTTTGAAGCCTCTTGGGACATGCCATTTTCTTGATATACGCTCAAGGAATGTTCTACATGGTGATTATATTCAAATTAAAATAATTACATATATTTTTTGTACATATATATTAGGTGTATAATCATAATTATATATATACATACACACACATACATACACATATATATTTGTACGTACATGATGACTAGTCAACGGATATCGAGAATTTTTTTAATTTGTTTGTCATATTTGTGTAAATAAAATTAAGAACCTCAAACTTTTCTTCTAGCTTTTCATATGGAAACTGGATACTAATTAAGACTTGGTAAGACCGTGTGCAACCATTTGAAGGTCGAGAGTTTGACCCAAAAAAACAAAAAAGTATATATTGAAAGGATGAAATATGGAATTGTCAAAGACAATAGTTGACTTTGGGGAAAGAGAAGGAAAAATTAATGAAGTTATAAACACTTTAAAACATGAAATTTTGCTATATGAAAAAATCTGCATGATACACATGCATGCTTATATACTTCTACCCATGCAGCATTATAATCATCTCCACCATATGTAAAGTGCTCTGTCTAGATCTACACACACACACTCACACATACAACTTTTATATTATATTATATTAAGGCTATTTTTTGGACGTGTGACATTCTTATATACCTAACTTGGAATATATTTTCTTCTCATTCAATCAAAGTATTATAAGTTTTTTTTATTTTATTTTAACAATCTAGAACAAATTGACCTTTTCATCTTTAATTTTGTAACCTTTTGTTTTGTTCTGAAATATACAACTAACATATTATATGCACATTTGTAAATTAAATTAATATAATATTTGCAGGAGTTTTCTTGCCTGATCTGTGTGAGAAACAACGCTACAGCCCTCACCGAGTCATGGTGGAGCTTATGAGCTCTGGCGCGGCCCCCGGACCTGTGGCCACGGAAGGACAGCTTCACACGGCCGCTCTTGCACCTGCTCCCCTGTAATTACATTATTGTCCTTGTATCTTTTTCTTTTTTGGGTAAATTAGGGAATAATAAATAGCATATTATTATATAGAGAGATCGAGAGTGAAAGGAGATTTGGGGCTGTGAAACAATATTCTATTTGAAGAGTGGCATTGAAGATTGTTGGGATTGGGATTTTGTTACACATTCTATTTGAAGAGCGAATATTTGTATTGTTTGATTACAAATAAAAAAATTTCGGATTTGATTTCTTCTTTGTGTAAATTATTATTATTTTTAGGTGTACCACTTTCTCTCTCTCTCTATCTCTTTTGGTTGCTAAAAGACAACTTCATTGAAACGCGCAAGAAGCGACCAAAGGATACAAACAACCAACCAAATTCAAGAGAAAACACAAAACAACCACACCCGACAAACTAACCCGCGACAAGGCACACCAAATTAGCCTGTAACAATACCACGCTAAGCAAACCAAAAGAAAAAACAGACTAAATTAACCTCTAAGAATACCAGACTAAATTCTATTCCTTGGAAACATGATAAAGTAAATAGCCAGAAATATTAATATAGATGTAATTCATTTCTTCTTTAATAAAGAAGTAGATATAACTAATTTTCTTGAGTTTTGATTCAATCTTGAATAGTAAGAGCCTTCAATTCGTGAATAAGTTCATAAATGTATTATTCATTGGAGAATCAATGGTACTCAAGAATAAAGATGAGATGTAATTAAAGAGACTAACGGATTCTACCTAACTTTAATTACGAATTATTTATGGAGGATCGATCTAGATGTAATGACAATATAAATAGACGTTTCACATTCTTAAAAGTAAGTATATATCCATAATTTTAAGAACGCAATTCCATATTTATAGTAAAATAACTTTTGGAGTTAATTAAATTAATTAATTGATTACAAAGTTAATTAATTTTCAGCATCTTTTTAATTGCCGCAAACATTATTTTTTTTAGTTTGTAGTCGTCGCTAAAAATTTTTCTGCCGGTAGAAAATCTAACTTTTACCGCCAAAATATTCCACAAAATTTCATTAATTTTTAGCGACGATTATGACGTCGCTAAAAAGCTTATTAGGCAGGATATATCAAGAAAAAATCCAACAAAATATTTCAGATACTCATGTCGTCGCTAAAAGTGTTGTTCACTTCATCTATCCCAGATCGAAGGACGACAAATTTTTTTTTTGTTTTGTTTCCTCCTTATGAAACAGAGGTTTATTTACGATCATCAGCCGTCTAACATTTTGGTAGGTCTGGCGGTGGTGGAGGAAGCGTTGATCTGAGAGTGGGTCCATTCTCAACCTCAAAAGCCATAGACAAATCCCACAACACGTAAAGTATATAAAAGGGTGCTAGTCCTTTTAATTTTGAACATAGTGACATTTTCAACTCTTGACTCTTAATATGGACCATAGCTCTTTACTTTTAATATTGACATATTGGTCCATGAATTCTCAATTTTGAACAGTTTTAATCTCTAGACCCTAATATAGATGAACAATTTCTAAAATTTAATGTTGATAATCTCATTTTTATCGCATAATGGCCGACAGTTTTACCTTAATAATTATAGTAAGTGCAAAATGATACAACTTTCAACATATTTTAATAGTAATGAAGATAAATTTTGCATATAATGTAATTCTTCTCTTGATATTTTAAATTACCGCGCGATTACACATGATTATCTTTATTAAATTTCAACGATCATTGGTTAATAGTACTGTTAGGGATCAAGGCTGTCAAAAAATGAAAGTTCATGAACTAATACACAAAAATTAAAAGTTTAGAAACTAAAATATCACTGCTAATAATACTAATTACCCAATATATATTTATACAAACGAACAATTGAATATACTTACCATACGATATATTCTTTTTTTTTTCCGTATAAAAATTACATTATCAATAAATTGTGGGCCGTATTTTAATTTATGTAAATGGTTTATCAAATGGTGACTTATTTTTGGATAAATTTATGAAGCAAAATTAATCTAACAAGCGGCAAGAAAAGATATTATAGTTAGAAAAAGAGTTTGAACGAAGGTCTGAGTTTAGCACTCATTTCACATAAAACTTATTTTGTGACATTTGTCTAAACAAAACTATTCAGAAAAATTCAAAAAGTGAAAATAATATTACCATGAACTAACCTGGATTATTAACTTGAAATCTGACAATTGCCCAACCACCTGATAAATCAAATAACCATTCATGATTCACCGTATCTCATCCATGATTCAAGACATTCATTGTAAATATAAGTCAATGGTCTATCTGTAGCATAGCAGCTGTACATATTTGTTACCATATTTGTTTCTTTAGAATCAGCTTTGTAATTGTATATATATACACACACAGAATTAGTGAATAATAGTGCAAAAACCATTCCATCACCATATTGTCGTTTTACCACCGACTGGCACAGAAATTGTGTTTCGACTTTGTGGGTTGATGAGGTTGAATTTCTTATTACAATCCTCAGCAGCGTCACAGTTGCCGAAACCATGAGCCAAGACGTGAAAGTTGAAACCATGAAGACGAATAGGATGGCTTTCGATCCCGACAAGGGCTGTGTTTTGAAACACAATCTCCACAACCGCGTTGTACTTCAATTTCTTGACCTTGGTTACTTTTGGCGCGAAAAGCAAAGATTGGTTAAAGCTAAGGCTCAAGTTTGTGTAATCAAAACTTCACTGGAGGATTGTTTGGGAAATCAGTGGTGTAGATCCCGCTGATTTATACCATAAAAAGAACGCTTGTAGCATAGAGAGTGATTTTGGGAATCACAACATTAGTAGGGAGTCCTGCAATTTTCACACGTATATATCCATGTATGTAAATCGTTTTTAGCAATATTACTATATGAATTTGCAATAGTGATATTATACTATTGCTATGTAAATCCTTTCGTGTATGCTCTATATATGTCAATAGTATGGCATATATAATTACTACAAATTAATAGGCACATCAGTATAAAATCATTTTGGTACCATCTAATATAACAAAACATCTTGCAGGTACTTCATCTTTTTAATACTATTAAAACGGTACCTTTAGATTTTAGAATGTTTTTTTAGTACTCAAGCCTGATTTTTAGTACCTAAAATGTCTATTGTGCCCTTGCCAATATTTTTCATTAAATGGGTCACAACAGCTATATTATTCAAAAAAAAAAAAAAAAACAATAAGTTATCCGTGTAACCAATTAAACCTATAATTCTAATATTAATGATTTAAATTATTAAAAAGATAAGGTACATACGAGATGTTTTGTTATAGTATTAGAGGGTACTAAAATGATTTTATCTCTATATCAAAAAGTGTCATGTACGAGCTTTTGGCGTTACAAAAGTATCGGGTCACGTACGCAATTTTCAATCATTTTAGTTCTTAAATTATGTTTAGCTGAGAATTTCTAAGCACATGAACGTGGGGTAACGATTTTAGTTCAATTTTGTTGGAATGTACTAAAGTTTGTTTCAGTTTATTCTTCTCTTTACTTTGCTTTCAAGAAAAGAAAAAACAAAAGAAAGAAAGAAAGAAAGAAAGAAAGAAAGAAATTGCATGAGTGACATACCCAATAAAATGCATATATCCATTTCGGGTCTAGGAAACGGGTAAAAGGATTGCCCGGATCTCGGGTAGATGATGAGAGCTCCATACACGGTTGCTCGGAGCCAAGAGGAGTGGGCATGCCACCAAAGGGTATTGACATTATTAGAATAAAGTAGTGTAACTTAATCAAGCTATTATATTGTCATTTATGATTTTACCTAACAATGTTCCATTTAGTTATCTTAGCAGGAAGTGGATTGATGATATCAGTATACAATAAAAGAAGACTAAGCAAATTATTAGAATTATGCGTATATATTATAAAGATATACGTAGTAACTAAAATTCAACCTTCAAATCAATTGTTTATTATCCAAGTTAGTTGGTTTGCATCATGGAGGAAAACATAGAGCAGCATGGTACGTATGTATTACAAATATTTTTCTACAGTATGTATCAAAATAGTAATTTCCAATCATGGTTGTGACCAATTATGTGATTAATCATTAAAGTCAAAGAGTGCTGAAAATAATATTTCGATAAATCAACTGACTAGCGACTATTTCGTTAGTTATTTCTTTTAAGGTACTAATTAAACCGTGAACTAATTATCACAGTATATGTATGTGTGTGTGTGTGTGTATATATATATATATATATATATATATATAGTATATAGACACACACACTAAACCGTGAACTGATCAATCTTACCAATGAATAGTGACGTTGTATGGCGACTGGTTCAAGACCCTAAACCTCATGTACGCTTATTGTGGGACCTGGCAAACTTCCATTTGTTGCAGTTATTACTCTCTTTACACAAGTAGTTGACGGTTAGGTTTTTCACCTGAGCGAACCACATAGAAACAAAAAAAATTAATTAGTTAGTATAATTAATGATCAAGTAAATATTTAAGCTCTGGGAACGTATCTACTTTATAATAAAGAGGAGAAGTACACAAATCCATCATTTGTTATTACGTACTCGTTTTCCAGCTAGTCACAAATTTCATATACTATAAAGTTGATAATAATTGTGATTGCTTAAAAATCCAAAGATAATATATATAACTAACTAACGTTGTTTATTGATAGTAGTACGTTCTTATAAGAAAACATATATGTATATATATATATATATATATGTATGTATATTGTGTGCGTTGCAAACTATGAATAAATATTAGAGAAAATATTGTCGAGGGTGTAGTTTGTTTGGACTAGTACTTGAGAATGGAACAAGGATAAACAAAAAAAAACAAAAAAACCAAAATATAACGAATCTTATAAGGTGATCATGAGGATGAGGAAGAACTACAAAAAATAACACGTGAAAAAGTTAATTAGAAAAAAGTAAATCATAATGTAGGCTTCTAAACTACTAAAACAATCGGCAAGTCGACAGTTGAGAAAATCAAAAGGAGAAAAGGAAAAAAAAAAGAAACCTAAAACTAAAAGGGATAATGATCATCGGGAAGTAAATTACAATTAAAGAATGCTTGACTATTGCGGCGGCTGCAATTGGTGAAGAAGTTAAAAGAGCTAACGAACAAGCTAGCAACAATGCAAATGATGATCTAATCTCCATGTTGAGAATATAGCTTCATGAGTTATGAGAAAGAGATGTGGAAAGGAAGGAAATAGAGGCAAGCAATTTCTTTAGTTAAATTATCAACTTGTGCCTTCTAAGTTTGCGTCCACATATATACATTCGTAAGGTTTTATTGTGAAAACCATCCATCTATATATACACACACACATATATGATATGTGTATATAATATATATACATGTATATGTATATATAGAAGAGAAAGAGACATCAAGATTGCGCGACCGTATAGATATATAGCTAATAAATAAGTTTAATGGAGTATTTAAGTAGAAAGTGTAATTATTTTCTTTTTTTCCACTCTCTCTCTATTTTTTATTTTTATTTTCCCTTGCACGTGTGTGTTAGCATAAACATCGTTATCTTGCTAACTAAGAACAACATATATGTATAAGTTGGTATTCAAAGTTTGTATAAAGAAATCTCATTTAAGTCAGAAACTTGAGTTGTTGAAACACAGAGGGCTTTTTTTGTTTGTTCGATAGAAAGATGTTCCGACTAGGGACCAAGTATCCCTTTTATTTATTCACTATTAGAAAGTGAAGGATTAAACAGTTTACTAATCCAACTTTTACTCAAAATCAATGATTAAGAAAAGTCTTTCGAGTAGTAACCTAGTTGGATAAGATTTACAATCTTGACGCTAATTGTCCATTCTAACTAAGGATCCGTTCGTTTTATATACTCAAACTTAAATCATTAATTTTGCTACAGAGTTTCTTTCACAAAAATTTGAATTTTAAACGTCAAAATTAAGAATTATGGTTTGAGTATACATTCTAAACAAGCTCTAATTAACCTAAAAAATGATGACTAAGAAAATGCGTCCATGACCAAAAGGTTTAGTTAATTTATTCCAGGATTTACAATAGGATTTTTATTTTATTCATGTCAAGATTAATGACAATCAATTATGCAATTGTTAAAAGAAAAAAAAAGATAAAAATTTGCTTCCCGCTAATAGTTAGGTTATGTTTTAGTATTAGGAACTGCTACTGCGGATCCTACTAATTAGGACTAAATTAATGAAATACTCTTAACTCTAAACTCCAAATAAATTCTTCTAAATTTATCAGAGTGTTGCCAGAAATGTTCTGTTGCACCATATAATTATCCAACATTATCAATGTATTACGATACAGATTTTCGAAAAAGAAAATATTACAATATATGGAAACAATGATTGGGCAGAGATATTCGACGTAACAATTTGATGAAGTGATCAGTTTTACTTATTTATGAGTTATTTTGTAACTTTTTGTAGCAGTTGGAAAATAATTGGCGGAAAAACAAGTTTTATATATATATATATATATTCTTATTTATGAGTGTGTCCAGTTTTTAATAGCAAAAAACATGTTCCATTACAATATTATATACAAATATTCGTTTGATAGATATGTGTATGTTATCCTCATTCTGCGTTAAGATATTTTTATAATTTCTGAGGGCAAGACTTTTGTTGTTGGTAAGATCCTAATCTTCCATGGTGTTGCTTCAAAATTCATCAATAACAGAAATGATGTGCGTTTGGAATTGATTTTTGTTTGTTTTTTAAAACGTTTTTGCACATCTTTTGAGACATGAAAATGAAAACAGTATTCAAATTGTGCTTGTTTAGCAAGTGAGAATGGTTTTTGTGAAAAAATTAAAAAACGGTTGAAAGTTGTTTTTTTTTTTTTTATGTTTTCATTTCCCAGTACTTGTCAACAATGTTATAATATATTAATTAATAATTATAACCAAATACGATTTCACTTTTTTATTATATTCAAAGCAATCTCTTGAAAAACCAACCAAACGTAATTTTAGAATCGGTCTCAAAATGATTCTCAAAATAATCTCATTTTACTTTTGTATTGAAAACAAAATTATTTTGAAAACATTAACAAATAGGCCCGATATTTTAGGCTTTGACTTTTTAAATCTAAGAATTCATTAATACTTTCTTTTGAGATTTTCTTGGTTCCCAAGGTAATCTAATCCATATCAAGGTTGAAAGATTACATGGATGCAGAGTTTGATCTCTAGGGTTTTTTTTTTTTTAAATTAATTTGCCACCAAACTTTAATTATTATTTTGGTAAATGTTTTAATTTTTGGAGGTTATGTAATAGATCAAATAGTGGTTAGTTGGCCGTTGACGAAACATATTTCCTAAAATAATATGAAGAGACAACTTAACTACACTTATGAGGAGAATAATAATGAGTCAAACATCAAACAACATTAGTTTTGATCTTTTTTTTTCTTGTTTTAATATAAATGTGAAAGTAACTAGCATTAACCGAAAAAGTATTAGGGCCAGGCTTAGGTTTAGAGTTTGGGGGCCGGCCCGTATAATATTTTAAATTTTTGTAAAATATTTCCAACTTTATATATTAAGTTTAAGGTATTAATATCTCTCACTTACATTATATTAATATTAAGAGTGACTATATTTACACCCACTAAATTTTTTAGCGTCCCTACTAAATCATGATTTAATTTTATTATAGTTTTATCCTTCTTTAAAATTACATTAAAACCTACTAATATAACTCAAATTAAATTAACTATGATAAAAGCAGCATTCTTTTATAAAGAAATAAAAACATCACACACCCACGTAAAAACATGACGATAGAAATTAACAACTAAAGTGAATGTTTCCGTCCCCCAACATTTCTTTTTTCTCTTTCTTTTGCCTACAAGTAACTTCAATGCTCTTGTGATGCAAACAAGCAATTACTAAAAACGGATAAATAGCACAATCAAATTAGATTCAAAGCATAGAATAATAGGGTCTGTAAGAAAATCTCAGAACTGTTGTACACGATGAAGTTAATTTTAATTAAATTAGTAAAAAACAATTAGTGCGTTTCTGCAAATATTAACACGTATAAATTAAAAAAAAAAAAAACACGCGCACACACACCCCAACTCGACAATTAATCTGTTGAGATAATTTTTTGTACTTCTGTAACTTGCATTCCATGATAAATTTCTTACGTTTATAACAAGGCAATTGGTAAATAAAGCTAAGAGGAACAAAAATATTGACAAAATTATAATGATTTTCAAAAGAAAATATAATAGTAATAGTTGAAACGTGAAAGGGATTATATTGTTGTATAAATCATAATAAATTAAAATTAAAGTGAGAGGATAAGAGGATTAAATTAGGTATTATAAAAATAATATCTATAAAAGAATAGATTTTTTAAATCTTTATAAGAGAAGTATTAATCATTGAGGGCATTTACAAAATTTTGAGGTGCAAATACAACAACTTTAATATTGAGAGATTTTTACAATTACCCCTTAAAATGGATCACCAAACTATTATTAACCCCTAAACATTAGCCCTTTAATTTCTACCCCTTTAGACTAAGCCCAATCAAAGGCCTGTTATGTAGATTACTAAAATACCCTCAAAGGTATTTACAAGATGTTGGCTGTCTCCAATCGACGGTTGGTGACAGAGCTCCGGCGAGGTCTCCAACAGTTGGCAGCGGAACTCCAGCGGTTGATGGCAGGGTCTCCAACGACCGACTGTAGAACTCTGGTGGCCGTTCGACGTGTCTCTAGCTACCGGCGGCGGAACTCCAGTGTGTGTCCGGTGACCAACGGCGGAACTCCGGTGGCTGTCCGACGGCTTTTCGGCAACCATCCGACAGCTTTTTCGCGCAGCCGTCCGACAATTTTCGGGTGGCCGCTTTCAGGCGGCATTTCCAGGGTCCGTCCGGCGGCGTCTCTAGCGGCCATAATTTGTCAGACTATGTATCATAGTCTGAAAGACTAAGATGACCGTGGCGGCCATAGTCTGTTAGACTATAATACATAGTCTAAAAGACTAAGATGACCATGCTCCATAGTGTCTTAGACTATGATTCATAGCATGACAGACTATGATGATTATAATCCAATTATGATCCATAGTCTGACAAATTATGCTCGTGCTGACCATAGTCTATCAGACTATAGATTAGTCTGACAAGTTACACTGACAGCCGGTCATAGTCTGTCTATAGTTTGACAGGTTACACCCGCACTGGTTATAGTCTTACTGATTATGGGTCATAATTTGTCAAACTATCACATATAATCTGTCAAATTTTTGACTCATAACCTGTCAGACTTATACAAAATTTCAAATAGGATCATACTGAAACAAATTTTTTTATAATCTGACACATTATTCTTATTTTGGACAGAAAAATACTTTCAAAATTTTGAATAGGATCGACTTTTGATTTCTAAACAACAAACAAAAGTAAAAAAATTCAATTAGAATCAGTTTCCGAATTCTAATTTTGCTTAATGGTACCAAACAAATCGTCACACCATACAACTTCAAATTGAAAAATCTGCAAATAAAAACAAGAAGCATAGGTTGCTTCAGATGGAGCATAATAACCTTTTCACCAACACTTTTAACATTGACAAAGGTAGTAAATGATTATCATTTATCAATAAATAAAAACATAAGCATCCATCCAACATTCCAACTACTAGTGCAAATCCCAAATTGCAACAATCTATGCCTAATCTTTGACTTCATCTTCCTCTGCATTGTTAATCCTATCAAAACAAGTTTCATGTAATATACTGCTTCGAATATTTACAGGCAGACCAAGCAAATAAATCTAAACAAAAATATCTAATAGATCCAAAGAAATAAAAAAAAACTAATCTATTTGCTTGTCATAATCTGCCGCATTACTTTTCAAAATTAACAATAATTTAAGTTTTATTGAAGCTAATTTGTCATAACTGATTGTGCTATAATAAATTGGTTTCCGAGTTTTATTAGGGGGTTTTTTTTTTAATTTTTAAATTCTAATAGAGAAAAAAATGAGTGTTTATTATGCTTATTAACTTTAAAGGTCTAAGTTTTTTAAATTCGTAGAATCCAATCTATGAAATCTGAGAGATTTAAATTGGATCGGAAAAACTTTTTGATTGATAACAAATTGGCAATTTGGTAGTTTTATATTGGATTATGGCTTGATTTCTAGTCCGTGGATTTCATTCCTTAAACACCCCTACCTACAACCAATAATAGGCCATTAAGTCCTATTGAACCCTAGATTATTTGAGAGACTTTTAGAAAGGTTTTTCTAAAAAATTGATCAAACGTCAAGGTACGAAGGTTGATTTTTCTTTGACTCTCTTGTTGGAAGGAGATAAATTACCAAGTGTAGATTGAATGAGTGCCTATCCATATTCCATGGTTTTTTTTTTATAAAAAAAATAACAAATTAAGAAGACCGGTTTGTTGAGACTCCTTTCGTCGTCATTCTCCAAAGTAATAGTTCAGTTAGAAGTGCGGTTTGTACTTTTCAACGGTATATAAATCTTAATTATTTATAGCATCAGAAGTGCGGTACAGTCAGAGAGCTTCCCTTTTGTCCAATTTTGACACATTAAAATGTAATTTCAATAATTCAGTTTTGATGTAATTTTGCGAACAAACTATACGTCAAAAATGTTGCTCATCATTTTTGAAAACATTTAAAAATAATTTATGCAACTTTTTAAAAGTTTGTAATTCTAAATGTGCATTGAGCCATATCATTTGAAACAAAAATTAAGAAAATAGTCTCACATATACTACAAGACTACATATGAGATTTTAACTTACGGAAAAGGAGATAGATACTCTTTAAAATGCATGAGTTTCTTGACTAATATCTTTTTTAGTAAAATAATTATATTAATCAAGCGTAAAGATTAAAAATTAAACTCATACACTCTAAAAATAAGTTTAACAATAAACCTATAGGTCTATTGGTTTTGTGGGATTCTTTTCTTCAAGCTCATAATATATTTTCAAGTTTTAGATTCTGAGAGCTTTGGATATCTTGTTCATTAACTTTGAGTAGCTTTAATTACTTACATAACTTTTTTCCAAACAACTTCTAATCGTCTATTGAGATTAATGTTAGTAATTTCCCAATCAATTGTTTATTAATACAATCAAAGATTACGATTGATTAATTGAACCTCGGGGTCAACACACAAGTACAACACCAAAAAACCAAATTGGCAACGTACGTAGAATCACATTCTTTCCATAATTGACTCCATTAGTAGTAACATAAATGATCTCAGCTTTTTAAAGTATAAGAGATAAGCGCAAATTAGAACACAATACATAATTAGAAAACAATTAATGAAACCCATATTGTAAATCCGAAAGCATGCGCACATGATGTTGCAATACCAAGAGCACCTAAAGCTTCATCTTCAGCTTTAACCTTAATCCAGTCATGAATATATATATAAATATATATATATATATATATAATATTTTGTTTTTTGAAGTTATGAATAAAATTTTAAGAGTAAATTATTAACTCTTTATAAAAGAGCTATGAATTTCGTATTTATAAATGAATAAAGTTTTCATACTTTATGAGTCATATTGTCAGCACATCGAGATATTGAATACATTTTGCTTCTTGTCTGCTAGTATATAGAGAGGCATATATATATATATATGCGTATATATCGAAAACATAGAATTGATCGAAAAAAATAAGAACAAATTATGTTTTATTCAAACAATAAAGAATTTAGGGAAAAATAAGAAGGATTTTGATTATGTTTTAATTCAAACAATAAAAGAATAACATAATTCAAAAAGTATGGAAAGAAAGAATAGTGGTTGCAACTTAACCACCTCTTACAAACTTTATTTATCTATTTCGAAAGCAAACAAATTAATAAAATAGAGCGATCAATTATGACTTGTATTCAGAGGAAATTTGTCCACCATATCTAATTTAACACCGGGGTAGATCGGACGGTGGAGGTGGCAGAGTAGATGATGGAGTGGGTCCATTCCCAACCTCAAATGCCATGGCCATTCCCACAGGCAAGTGCACGTCCAGATGGCAGTGTACCAACCATACACCTGTGTCGTTCACGTAATTATCAGAACTTATGAAAAATATTTTATTTTTCAGTTATATATATTTGACTAGTCTTACTCGGATGGTATATAAACCCAAAAAAAAAAAAAAAATCAAATCAAAACTTATAAGAAGGGCCTATGTGAAAAATAATTGATACGGTATAAACAGTAAATAACAACTCTATATATGTTGAGCAATGCTATTTGACACTGACGATACTAATCACTAAGTACTAACAAAAATTGAGTCTCACTAATTTTTTACATGTGTCTTACGTCTATTATCGGACTTTAAAATCGTGTATTAACATGCAACGGATCTATTAATTTTAGTTTGTTCTATCAAGGTTTTTGTCAGTTTCCTGATTTGTTGATTTATGAAATGTTTTTTGCATTCAAAAAAATATACACAAAGAACTCTGGAAACCAATCCAATATCAGAAATGAATGTTTTAACCAACCTGGATTATTAGCTTGGAATCTTACTACGGCCCAGCCTCCAGATGGAACAGCGATGGTGTTACGTATCTGAGGGTTAACGAGATTGAATTTCGTACTGTCACTGACGGCATCGTAATTACCAAAGCCTTGAGCCAACACGTGAAAATTGAAACCATGAATGTGAATCGGATGGTTCTCCGCCGCTTGTAACGCCGTGTTCTGCAACACCATCTCCACCGTCGAATTGAACTTCAGCTTCTTCACCTTCGTCGATTTCGGCGCAAAAATCAGTGGTTCGACGTTGCTTAAGCTCGGGTTCGTGTAGTCAAATACAATTGGAGGGTTGTCGGGAAAATCAGTGGTGTAAACTCCGTCCACACGGCCATAATAATATGCCTCCAGCATAGACGCGTTCTGCGGGAAAACGAACGATTCATTGTTCATGCTAGCAGAGAATCTTTGCCCGTTCGGGCACGTGGCATTAATCTCTTCACACGGCTCCGTACTCAGTCCGACTGTCACGAACATGTGTTCGTCCACGTCGAGCGGGACAGGGACCCAATGGGGTCCACCGGCGAGCCCTGTCAGGTTGGTGTAGAACTTGTGAGCCGTTGGGGTGTCAAGGAAATCAGGTAGGGTTGGCATCACGGGGTTATTTGACTCGGAACCCTCATAGGCAAAAATGCCCCTGGTGGTTGTGTTGTCAAATGGTATGACAGTCGGCAGAGGAACACTGACGTACGGACGAGCCGCCATGTAGTATGACCCGACCGGCTGGTCGGCTTTGATGAGGACGTCGACGGTCTGGCCTGGAGCGGTGACGATAACGTCGGTTTCATAGGGATCCGTGTAGCTGGCATCGATGGCAACAACAGTCATCGTGTGATTGGCAATCTTGAAGAAGAGTTGGTTATTGAGTGCGGCGTTGATGATCCTCAACATGTACGTCCTGCCTCGCTCGACTTTGATCTTGTACATATCTGATTATAACACAATTTAAATTAATTTTAGGATAAGTATTCTGATAATAGAATTCTGAAAAATTTAATTATTTTCATGCATTAGAGTTCTTTAATTAGAGGCCTATTAATTATAAGTATTCTTTATAATTAATGTGTATTTACGTACCATTTTCGGAGCAGGGGTAGAGATCACCAGGTTTTCCGTTGATAGTGTAAGCGTCAGAGATATTCGGAGCTATACCAGCGGCAAGTCCCTCATTCTCAACGTCCACCACATTAGCATTCCACCACTCTCCTGCAGTTCAATCATATATATACATAAATATTTTATCAATATTTGTTCCATCATCACTATTTTTAAGAGATAACATATTAAGAATATGATTTGAATATTTTAACTAAGCTATATATATATACGTATATGTGTAATAAAAATTGCATGAGAATAATACTTGCATCTATTACATACCTAGTAAGATGGGTATTTCCTTGTGGGGTTTAGGGAAAGGGTAGGCTGAGCGGCCGTGTTTAGGTTGAATGATAAGCGCACCGTAGACGGTTGCTCGGAGCCACGAAACATGGGAATGCCACCAAAGGGTTCCTTCTTGTCCGGTGACGTTGAATCTGTAGGTATAACTTTGTCCTGTAGGTATGGCACATTGAGTAACATTTGATGGCCCATCTGCCCATTGACTTTGAAGTTGAAATACCCCGTGCCTGCATAGAAAAATCAAAAGTTAATTATTATATTAAACCTAAGTCCATGTTTAATAGCTTATATTGTCATATTATTCAAGATATATTTATTATGTTGTATTTTCATATATAATACAAGATGATATTTAGTTTCATAACATATTAAAAAAAAAGTTAATAAATCTAACTAATATATAATGTTAGGTGCACTTTACATAGTATTGCATTGTATTTATTATTTATTTTCGTACTGACCCTTAGTAATTAATGGAAGAAAGATGATGCTAATTAATCAGGTTAGGGTAGCTGATAATATCGAAAAGTAATTTCTAAGCGCACGCTTTTTGTTGTCACAGTCAAACCGTTCGATAAATTGAAAAAGTCAAGTACCAACTCTACTACTTTTTCTTTTGTTTTTTGGGTCCAACTTACTATTATATATATATATATATATATATATGCATATATGTATATAATACATGACCCTTAGTAATTAATGGACGAAAGATGATGCTAATTAATCAGGTTAGGGTAGCTGATAACATCGAAAAGTAACTTCTAAGCGCGCGCTTTGTTGTCACAGTCAAACCGTAAATTGAAAAATTCAAGTACCAACTCTACTACTTCTTCTTTCGTTTTTTTTTGTTTTTTGGGTCCAACTTACTATTATATATATACATATATTTGCATATATGCATATAATACATGACACTAGAGCTAATTCAATAATTCATATACCAATGAATAGTAATGCCGTATGGCGACTTGTTAAAGACGTGGACGACGAGAGTGTCACCCTCTTTAACGCCTATTGTTGGTCCAGGCAATCCTCCATTTACTGCCGTTATCTCTTGCTCACGACAGAGCTTCGTCGCCACAAAATTTTCAACCTGCACGCGAAAATATATACGTTATTAATTAAAGCATTAAGGAACTTAAAACTAGGTATATATAAAGGAAGTAAAATGTGCAAACCTTACAAACTATTAAGTTAACCAAAAATGAAACTATATCATGATTTGACTATCGACAAAAGAAATAATTACATTGAAAGAATGCTCCACTATTGCAGCGAAGGATATTGAGGAAGCTAAAAGAGCTAAAGCGCACGCTAGCCAAATGGCAAATCTTGCCATAATATCGTTGAAAGTTGAGATTTTGATAATAAGGATAAAAAAAAAAGAGTGAAAGCTATATATGGATAAGAAAGTGTTGAGGAGATATGTTTTTCTTAGTAGAATACATTTATTAATGTTTTGTGATATCTCAACACAAGCATAAAATGTTGTATTTATAGTAGGGCAACAAGCAGTTACGTAACGAAATAGATAATAGCTAGATCAAATGGGTTTTGACAAAGGCCAAGCGCTATAGCTTTCGTTTTCGAATATTTTGCGTGGGTTGGTTTACCATGCTATGCGGAAAATTCACTGTAATTCCCAATTAAAAATATGAATTTACTTACTTGGTCAATTAATAATAATATGCAACATTTCATTATCCACAACGTTTGATGAATCTCGTATAAAAGTCAGAATATCTTTATTAATTGGTTTGTTATTTGGAGATGAAGTACAAGAGTTCGTTTTTGAATGGGATGTTTGGACGACGGTTGCCCAAATTAACTTCTCTCTCATGATGATAACGTTATTGACATGTTCTATATATTTACATTTGTAGCTGTATTTTATTAAGTCTTCGTTATTTTGATGACAAGCTTTTCGTGTTCTGTTTTCTAGGAACCATAGAGCAAGTTGATTTCTCTAATTCCAGTGTTATTGTTATTATTTTATCTCGTACACGTAGTTGTCGTGCATTGGATGGTTAAAGAAAGATGTTATTTATTTATTTATTATTATTATTATTTCATTTTCTCTAAAATAGTAATAAAGAAAGATTCTAATTAAACAAGCAGAAGGTGCATGCACGTAGTACCCGTCATAAAGACCAAACTATAACAGGAAAGTATTAGTATTAACAGATCAAGCCCCCTAAACCATACAATTAACTACAACACTACGACCTTGTTTGGTAAAGGGGTTTGAATCCGGTTCAAAGCAGTACTTCTCTCACAAAAATTTGTATTTAAAAAGTTATTCTGCAGTATTTTTCTCATAAAAATTTAAATTCTCGATCAAACCATATGATTTATTCTCATGAACCAAACATGTCCTAATTGTATGAGTATTCTCATGCTGTGAATGTGATTATAAGTAAGGCAAGTCTATGGTTAATTTTAGTGGTTGACATTTAAATATGACGAAAGCATATTAGTGAAGTTTTAATAATCTACCCTAAAAACAACAGTCTCAGTATTTTTTTTTTTCGATCTAGCAATATTGTTTGTTACGCGATATACGTCGTTAGAAGTTGATAACTGTCCCGAGGAATTTCTTGTTTAAATAAATAAATACATACAGTGCCTTAGCATTGAAGGAAAAATTTCTTTATAAAGATGGTAGGTTAAAATTTTCTTCTCGTTGACATTGTTTTTTCACACGCCAAACTTATGCCTTGAAAAGTCTAATATCTGCTACTAGCTAATTTAACCTGTTCAATAATCTACCTAATTATTGCCCTTTTCCACGTACTTAGAGATGTAGCGCAAAAACAAAAACAAAAAAACAAAAACAAAAACAAAAACAAAACAAAACAAAAGAAACCTCAGATTTTTTTTTTTTTTCAGTAATTTTCACATTTGTTATGTTAACTGGAAGATAGTTGTCCGGTACTTTTTTTTTTGTTTTTTTTTAATAATTTGCAATTGATTCTTTGACGGATCAGTTTGAGATGATCAAGTTTTAGAATTTGTTGTGCATATAACCAGGCTAGGAAATTAACAAGATATACAAAAGTTGATATGCATATATATACACACACATATATATATATATATATGTATAACCACCAAACAAACATGCATACTTAATATTAAAAAAAACATGTAGACAAATGCAAGAAAACTTCTGTAAGAAATTTAAATTAATACACTTGTGAGAATGGTAGTTCATTAATTGTTCCGGAATTTCGCCTTCATGATCATTTCCTTCGCTTTTTGGATTATCTTTTTTTTTAAAGGAACTTTTTGGATTATCTTCAGATTTATTAACTCGTTTTAATTTTATATTTATTTTTAATAAATTTTTTGAATTGAGGTTTGTTGTGTGATGATGTCGATCGAACTGAAAAGTATCAGTGTAATTAGTTGAAATGTTCTAAATCCGTACATTTAAACCTCTGCGAGAAAAAGAATCAACAAATTAACACGCTAAGAGAAAACAACAATTTCAACAAAAACACTTTTTGCCCATTTGGTTCATAGATTAGAACCATGAGATTAGAACCATTTTCGATTTATGTGTGTTTTTTGTGAGAAAAATACTGTAACAAATCATGAACTATGATTCAAATCAGAGAACGAATCATCCAATTAAACGGGCTCTTTGACTCTATGAGCAGGGTACAGACGGTAATAAACTAACCCAAATATAAAGAATCATTATCCAAAAAAAAAAAAAAGAACGATTTCAACAAAAAAAGTTATCAAAAAAAATTACCCAGATAAAAATATTAATTAATATGGGCCAACGTATTTGGAATATTAACTTTAGATCAATTCGTAAACGACTTGTCCCTAACAATAATCTTCATATCATTTTTTTTTTTTTTTTGGATAATATCTTCATATCATTTTTCAGGATGAAATGATGAGTCTTTAGTCAACACGTACAAAAAAATTTATATAAAAAAATAATAATAAAGAAAATTACATAAAGATGTCTAATCGATTACGAAAAGCGGACACTAGAAATTGAGATCCGTCGAAATATATTCTTAGGTTTCTTCCGGGTCTTTCTTTTGAAAAGTAGGACGCCAGTTTATAAATATATTTGAAGAAATTAAAGAAACTTATATGTATATGATCATAACATCGCTGCTTAAGATTTATCCGATTATATTAGAAGATAAAGTAGCTAGTTAACCTATATAACTTGTTTAATTCGTCCTTTTCTTCTTCAAAATATGTTAATTATCCTTAAAATCCACACGCAACTAAGAGACTCACCCACCCTTGACTTTCTCTACTGCAGCGCTGGCAAAGTTAGTCCACCATAAGCAATCATTTTTGTCAAAGTACACATCTTCATTTGAAGTACCTTAATTCTGGTCAGAAATTAATTTTTACTTGTTTAAGACAAAAATATTAATTTCTCTAATTAATGACGTACTTAACTACTTATGTGAGAGGCGTAATGCGTCATTTTAATTCCATAATAAATTAATGAATATTAAACGGCCAGTCTTTAAATAGTCTCAAATATTTAGATCTCTCAATCATCCTCATTTTAATTCGTATAAGACTCGAATTTGAGATCTCTCAATTATTTACTAAATACCCGTTTAGTTCTCTAATTCGAGTTTTTAATTCGAGTTGAGATGTTGTTTTATGTGAAAGTTTTTTACTGTAGTAAAAAAGTTAGATGTGACTATTTCTGAGAGCTTTTTACTGTAACAAAGCTCGAATTTTAAATTCGAATCGGTGAAATGAACGGGGTTTAAATAACTCAGTTAGTAATATGCTTTCAAAAAAAAACATGGTAGTATGCGTACAAACTAGCTAACTACCATGCATTGTGGTTGAAATATTATTATATAAAATTTACGCTTATCCACTTGGTCTGTACAGTAGATAAATATAAGTAAAAGTAACAAACAAAGTGAAGACGAAACACTGGAAAGAATATATTATATCTTTGAGGGTTTCAATTTGATCATGTCGATAAATAATGTTTAAATTTTTATATAAAAGACTGCTCGTCATACATGTTTACATTATATTAAGGTTGTTTTTTTTTTGGTAGTGATAGTATTTAGGACGTTATTTGTTATACCACTAGCGACCCTTGCAGAGGACGCACGCATCGAACGGTTACTTGGTCAGCATTTTTCGTTCGTGAGGAGTAGAAAAATTGTAGTTGATTACGTGTCTTTGTATAAGGTGCGATAAAAAAGTATATGTACTTTTTTTTGGATAAATAAATTTTTTGAATCATATTCAACATACCGTTATGTCGAGGTAAAAAGTACCTCGGAATTTGCATTGAGATTGTTTCTTTTTTTTTTGTTGTGTGTGGAAAATTAACGATAATATATAGTGCTATCATTCATTTGGTGTTTACCACAAAATACACAAGAGTACTGAAAATGTAGCTTTCAAGAGAAATCCTAACCAAAATCTCAGTTCTAGTTTTATCATCACAAAAACATATTGACATTTTCAACATGTATTCAAATATAACTTAGGTCCCGTTTATTTTACCGATTCGAGTTAGAATTTGAGTTTTACTACAATAAAAAGCTTTAAAAAACAGTCACATCTAACTTTTTTGCTACAGTAAAAACCTCACATAAAATCACATCTCAACTCAAATTAAAAACTCGAATCAGCGAACTAAACGGGCCCTTAGATTTTATTCCTGGTTAATTGCCTACGCAAATGCCAGTTTAAATTACAGGCTATTTAGATTTTATATTTCAAACGAAAAAGGTTGAAAACTTTGCAGTCGGAAGCAACAAAAACTTACAAAAAATTTGATCTTATTGCCTTAAATTTTTAGGAAAATTTGTAATTCCGCCAAAAATTTTTAGTTACTTTTAGTGACGACAATGCCGTCGCTAAAGAGTTTACTAACACTTTTCCGCGATGAGTAGTCGTCGCTAAAAAGTTGACTATTTTAACTCCTTTTTTAGCAACAACACGTCATCCTAAAAATCCTGCCCAATCGTCACTGAAATGAATTGAGATCAAGTGAAACAATGGCCTTTAGCGACGACATGTTGTCACTAAATGTAATTTTTAGTGGCAACTAATGTCGTCGCTAAAGGCGGCAATTCTTGTAGTGGAAAGAGAGCTGAGAGAGAAAGAATGGGTTGAGAGAGAGATGGAAGGGTGCAAGGGTGTTCGGCAGCAATTTTGAGGCCGAGGCAAGGGCAATTGCGTTTTGGGCGCGACCATCGGACTTGGGCCGCGGCAGTGTAAAGAGAAAAGGAGCAAGTTAGAGAAAGATAGAGATAATAGGTTAAAGAGGGAGATACGGGTAGACCTGAGGAGGAGAGGCGCACGGCGTGGTGAATTTTCATCGGAGGATGGAGAGAGAGAGAGAGAGAGCAGGGGAGTGGGTTAGAGAGGGAGAACAGTTTATCGAGAAAGAAGAGATCACAATGGTTTTATAAAATGACTTGTAGCGACAAAATCATTCTTGTGGTCGCTAAAGGCTTATAGAACGATGTCATTTCGATAATATATATTAAAATATTGTGAAATAATTATATTACGTTACAAAATCTTTAACAATGACATGTGTTGTTGTTAAAACTCTTGAAAATATCTTTAGAAGTCAAACTCCTGCATTTTTTTACTGCTTAAAGTTCAGATTAATTTTTGACGAAAAAAGTTTTAGCGACGATAAATGAAAGAATCTAACCCTTTCTAGCACGAAAAGACCAAATTTTCACTGCATCATTTTTATGGTTAACATTTAGTGACGATACATGTTAGAGTCGTCGCCAAGTATTGTTTTACAAGCAAATTTTACCCACGTTATGTGCCATGACTTTTAGCAACATGAGTCGTCGCTAAAACTTTTTGTACGCTCGAATTTTGCCTGCAGATTATACAATTTATTGTGCACAACCTTGTCATCGCTAAAAGTAGAGCCCACTTTTAAGTTTTCGTTGCTTGTTAGATTTTATTCTCAAAAATAGTTGCCGCTATATCTCATATTTTAGCAACAACTGTTGTCGTCGTTATAGGTGTCGTCACTAAAAGCCTTCATTCTTGTAGTGATTACTCGTCTATTTTATGTTTAGGAAATAAATTATTAAATAATATAAATAAACAAAATCAAAATTCAACACAAAAAGTGATTTTTCAATCTATTCCCAAAATTTTATACTTACTCCCACTTTGCATTTAATCATTAAAATCCCTTAATTTGTTACCTAAACTTTAAATTAATCTCACTTAACCTCATCTCTTAGAGTTCTCATTGAAAACAAGTAGAATATACTAAAAAGAGAAGCTAAAAATAGAAATAATTGTAATCCCGCCGTAAATAACACTCACTTATTGTTTAACCAAGATAAAACTTGAATTTTAACAAAAATAAAAGAAAAAAATAAACAAGATTTGGATTTTAGATTAGCGTTATAAATTCAAAGTAAGACTAAAAATAAAAAAGACTTGTATTGTAGATTAGCGTTATAAATTCAAAGTAAGACTAAAAATAAAAAATATTTGTATTGTAGATTAGCGTTATAAATTTGAAGTAAGACTAAAAATAAAAAAGATTTGTATTGTAGATTAGCGTTATAAATTCAAAGCAAGACTAACTCAAAGTTTGAAGTAATAACGTGAGAGTTTCTAAAGATTGTAGGACATAAATGAGAATGAATGTAAAGTTTGGTGTTATCTCCTTTTTTTGTCGCTTTTGATTTCCGAAAATCATGCATGAAGCCAGGGCATGCCCAGTGGGGGCTCCCCCACTCAAATTTTTTAGTTTTAAAAATCTTATATATGTAATTATATATCATATTATATTGATACAAATTAGCACCTACTAAAATTAATCTTATAGCCCTTACTTCTAAAAACTCAATATTATATGCAAAATCTTATTTTGATTAAATTTTAAACGTAGTTATAAGTCCTCACTAATAAAAATTTCTGACTCCGTCGCTGCATAAAATAATAATGTTAGGATCTCTGTCACACTGGTGTCATGTAATTTATGTGAGTTTTAACTCGTATGATGTAATAATAAATATGGTCTCTCTACTCTTGGATTATTTGTTTGTATATATATAATATGCAAGGGTTTCTTCCTTGTTGTGTTGTTTGTGACCTCTATTTTGCAGTCTCTTGGTCTCGATCATTGGAATTATTCATGGATTGTCGAGGTGATATTAAAAGAACTGATTGTGAGCTCGATTATTGGTCTGTTTTTATATTTTATTATTATTGATGGTTGATTTTGTACTAGATTTATTTAAAAGTCTAGGTCCAATAATTTTGTCTCGTGACATTGTTGGGCTCGTTAAGCTAAAAAACTCATATGGGTCGTGTTGGTGGACAATATGTAATTAAATAGGCCCATTTATTTCTTGACTTGTTATTAATTTAAATCTCACTTATGGACTTTTCAAATTAGTCAAGTTAGAAATAAATGAGAGATAGAGAATTAAATTCCAAAAGCGTTCCTTGTGTCTTTTGGAAGCCCAATCTGTTCATTTCAGCCTTTGGGAGTCCAAGAATCCAAGACATTCACTTCTAGAACGTTCCCCATTAGTAAAGGTCTGGTTTCATCATTTTTTTTTTTTTTTTATTTCAACGGAGGCTTTTCTCGTGCCAATCTCGCCTCTCGGAGTAGCATTGTGCGCTTGCCTCAAAGAGTGTTTATGCACAGACTTTTGGCTCGCCCGTGAGAACTTCCTCGGAGCAGCTTGTGTCAGCTTGTGACGTGCAATCAGACCTCTAGAAGTGGAAATTTAAGGGTCTGTTCACTTCGTTAATTCGAATTTATAATTCAAGTTGAGATGTGACTTTATGTGAGAGTTTTTTACTGCAGTAAAAAAATTAGATGTGATTGTTTCTGAAAGCTTTTTACTATAACAAAACTCAAATTCTAAACTCGAACAGGCGAGATGAACGAGGCTATATAACATTAAATTGAATCCCACACTCTTAAGGAATTTCAGACTTGGGAAGTGTTTAAGTCATCATGAAATTGAATCCCGCACTCTTAGGGAATTTGTGCTAAAGACTCAATATTTTTCATTATTGTTCCTGAGTTTCCGTTGGTTTCAGAGTGCTTCAAGCTATAATATTCCTTAAGAAGTTCTGACAGATCTTCATTTACTCTTCTTCGAAGAGTGTTCAAAGCCTCCTTGAGCTTTTTCAAATTAGAATATCTCCGGAGCATATTTCGAGGCTCGTAGTGTCATGACTTTACCCTTATTATAATTTTCCATATGATTTTCTTCTTCTCTATTTTCAGGTTCTTTAACACTTTTTACAAAAATACTTTGGTCATTTCGATAACTAAACGAGCCTTAAAATATGCTTTTTTCAGCCTAATTCAAACTTAGCTGACCCCACATCTTCATTAGAGATCCTACCGGCATAATCACTGTGAGAATCGATAAGTGCCTCGTTTACGTTTGAGTTAGCACCGGCAAACTGGGTACGTCTACATGCACACCATTGCCACGTTGTACCCAATGAATGTACCGGGCATCAACAACCTTTTTGAGAATCAAGCACACATTTTTTACCCTTTCGTACTTAACACACATTTTTTACCCTTTCGTACTTAATTAAGTGTCCTTGTATAAGGAGGTCCCTACAGCGAAGGACATTCAACTGGTGCGTGCAACGTAATTTGCCAAAGTAGCGAAGGACAAATATGTAATTTAGAGAAAACGACCTAGTTGGAGGGAAAAGAAAAGGAAAGAAAAGAAAAAACCGGTAAAGTAGAAAATCCCGAAAGAAATGCCCTATAAATCTCTTCAGCTGTCTTTCCATGGAACAACACTCTTGCAGTTAAGTCTGGTAGATACTGTGCACGCCCACACCAATTCCCCATGGAAACCAACGGCGCTCTCACCGTCGTCTCCGAAATCGACGGCGGCGGAGACGCCGAGGACCTCTCCTTCGGCGGCGGCAGCGGCGACGAGGCCGCTTTCGCCGGTGGCGGAGGTAAAGCGAGTAGAGACAGAGTGAAAGGGCCTTGGTCGCCGGAGGAAGACGCCATTCTTAGCCGGCTGGTGGGCAAGTTCGGAGCGAGGAATTGGAGCTTGATCGCCCGCGGAATCGCCGGCCGATCCGGGAAGTCTTGCCGTCTTCGATGGTGTAATCAGCTTGATCCCGCCGTGAAACGCAAGCCATTTTCTGGTAATTCTTCTTTTTATTTAATCCAAACTCATTTGCTTCGTTCTTCTCGCTCTCATTTTGCTCTTGAACAGTTTGTTTCCTTAACCATTTTTGGTTCTTTTTGTCCGAAATTAAGGGTTTTGCATTTCTGATATAAAATTTATGAGTTTGTAATTTGTCTGGCATTACATTTTAGAACTGAACTTACAATGTTTAAGTTGCATCTATTTTGAATCATTATGGTGTGAAGAACTCTTAATTCTCTGAGCAATTAGATTTTATATTATATATATATATATATATTTTTTTTTTTTTCATTTATGAATCTGTGCAATGAGATCGTTCATGCGTTGTGCAAGTGTATGTATGGTATACAATTTGAGCTAAAATATGAGAAGCTTGGCACTAGTTCTGCCTCGTAACGATGAAGAGAAAGATCATATTGCACATGTCCACCAAAGTATTGGAACAATTTTGACACATTACATGACTTGAGTCGTACAGCACACTGTTAGGTGAAAAATAGTTATAGGGCTCCCTAAATTGAGTATTTTCTCAATCGATCGACTTAATGTTGTAAATGAAGTACTTGAAGTTTTGAGCACATTCAGTCGTAATAATTGTCAGTAAATTTAATAACCCTGGCATTGTGTAATAGAGAAGATTCGTTGCTCAAATGGTTTTCGCCATCATGACTATTTTCACAATTGATTTTCAGATGTGCCTTGATTGACATCTGAGTGAGGAATGGATAAGCCTTTGTGTGGGTGTGTGGGTGTGTGTGAGTAAGTGATAGAACAGGAATGGATAAGCCTTTTCCAAATTGACTTTTTTGACATAGAAATTTTGCACTTTCACTAGATGGATTTTATTCTATTCCTGGGCCTTACTAGGCATGATGGCGTTTACAGTCTCAATTCAATTTCAGCCTTGCAAAGCTTGTGTTAGTGTGAAACTGTATTTAGCCTGGTAAGCCTTATGACTTATGAGAGGGTCTCAAATTGGATACTAGTGGTTTCATTTAGGCTGAACGTATTGTGAGGCTTATGTCTCTAGACTTGCTCAGGTGGGTGCAGATTTTTGGTTCAAAAGCAGAGCTCATGCCTCATGGTAAAGATGTAGATAACATATTTTCTTTTTCTACTTATTGGGTGCGTTTGAAATAGCTTAGAATCTGACTCGCTTTGAAATTTAAAAGTAGGAAAAGCGAACAAATTGATATTGACATTTTTTTTTTTTTTTTTGCTATTAGTTAAAGTTCTATATTCGTGCTCAATTAGAGTAACAGGGGATTAGTGAAAGTATGGCTTCGTTCTCAATTATGCAGGAAAAATTCTTTGCATGCATTTTTAGTGTAGAAAATTTACCAAGTAACGGGTGTTAGTGAAGGTTCTATGCTCATGCTCGATTATACTGGATAAATTCTTCTGCAAATCTGCGATTCCAAAACCAGGAAATCTGCGATTCTATGCATACATTTGTCCTTTTTTTTTTTTTTTTTTTGTCTTCAATTTATATCTACGCTATAGGTTGTGCCCCCACGGGATTGTCTTTGGGCTGTTTGCTAAGCTAGTCTACCTTTTGGGCTTAACTACATTACACTGAATACACTCTCGTCCGTAGTTTAAAAACTCATTTGATTTATTTACATTTCAGTCTGCCCATATTCAAATAACCATCTCTTTTTATTTTTTTCTTCTTTCCCCTAAAGTCTCACTCTCTTAAATTTTTCTTTTTCCTCCTATATCCTTTCACTTTATTTTCTCTCTATTTTTCTATTCTTCTCCTGTTTCCACGATCGTGGGATATTCTCATTGTATGCTACTATCTGAAGAACGGAATATGTAAAATAGATTACTTACATAGTATGAGAACTATGATTCATTGTTCGTTCGGGTTTGATTGTGTCGTAGCTCTATGATTCGGATTAGGTTTATCGTTGGATAAACTGCATTGCTGATATTGACTCCAAAAAAGAAACGGTAGGTGCAGCTAGTCCGTGAACAGCTAACCATCACATTGTAAAAATTGGATAGGTTCTATCTATGGTCATTGGGACTTGCACCACTACTATTCTTCTTGTTCTTTTTTTTTTCCCTTCCATCTCATATTTTTTCTATCACGTTCCTTCCTCTAACCTTATTTCTCATTACTTTTATATCAAAAGTTTAGTTGCTCTCCAAGATGTGTTAGCTTCAATAGCCACAATTAACATATTGAGATAAACACACACACACACACACACATAAACTCATGTTTATTTGTAAGATATTATAGAAATTTATGAACTTTTTTTAAGAGATTAGTTTCAATGGTATTTTTTTTATTTTATTTTTTTATATATATGAGATTGTTTTGGAATATGCATAATACTTAATAAAATATCACTATTGAAAAGGTTAGAAGTTTTACATGATTTTGAATGCCATATGGAGTATGAACTTTTTGGAGTCGGAGGCTTTTTGTTATTATTTTTAGTCCTTATTTTTGCACCCACAGAATCAAAATCCTGGATCTGTCATTGGTCTCATCTGGGCTTCTTGTTCATGTTTTTGCACTCTCTCAGACTTGTAGCTCTATTTTGATTATATGTGTCTCATTCACAAATTCCATTGATGTTATGTCTCATTTCAACCGTTTGCAAATAACCTTTTTAAGCCAACATCCATGAAGAGTTTTTCAAGGTTTACCTCTTAGTGAGCTCGTTATGTGTGCTTCCAATTTGTATGTAACTGAATGCTATACTGAACCAACGTGACAGACCAAAATGTGTCTGCCATCAACATTAGTTTTGCACAAATCTTGCGGATCCCATGTTAGCATTTAATTGTCACAATGAAAAATGTAGTTTTCTTTTAATTGGCATTTGGAGTTGTAATACATCTTTTATACTTGCAAAAATGTCAGTTTCTGAGGATTTGATACAGAATTCAGTTAGTTTTTTGTTGTTTTAGCTTTGAGTTTTCTGTTTTTGTCAACAGTCAATGTACGTACCTACCTGAATTTGGTTATGTAAAAAGGAGGGATGGAGAGTCTGTAGAAGGCAAAAATATTCTATTGCTTTTGGAATGTAAAGGCATGAGTAGGAAGGTGGTCTTAGTTATTGACGGAACCACTAATGTCAACAAGGAATTCATCATGACATTGTTACTCACAATGTTGTCCAAGAATTATAAATCTAGACTGGCTGAAATCATGTAAATCGATTTGAATATAATTGACTACCTCTAGTTCTCTTATTTGAACTGAAGTGTAAGGACCGTCGTCAAAGACTCTCATTGTTGTCCATTTATGTTGCTCTGTAAGATGCAATGTTAATGATATGCAGACAAGTCGTGAGACATACAAATCACCAATATTCCCCATGCACACTTCTATGATGTTTTCAAGGCTGATGACACTAAATTTCTTGCAGATGAGGAGGACCAGATCATAGTTGCAGCCCATGCAATTCATGGAAACAAGTGGGCAGCAATTGCTAGGCTTCTTACTGGGAGAACAGATAATGCTATTAAGAACCACTGGAATTCCACTTTGAGGCGTCGGTGTATAGAACTTGGAAAAGTTAAGTTCGAACCTGTCAATGTTATGGAAGATGTAAGTTTGGACAAAACCAAAGCATCATCTGAAGAAACCATGTCATGTGGTGATGTCAATTCATTCAAGTCCATGGAAGGAAGAGATCTTTGTACCATGGAGCATATGGTTGATCAGAATGAATTCAGGCTGCCAACAGAAGGTCAGTTTATTCATGAAGTACAAGAGCCACCTACGCTGTTTCGACCAGTGGCACGTGTTAGTGCTTTCAGTGTATATAACCCCTTAGATGGCCAAGAACCATTGTCATCATTTCGAAGGACAGCCCTGATGCAAGGACCTTTGGTTCAAGCATCAAAACTTGATACTGAAATTTTCAAATTGCTTGAAGCGGAATGCGTTGCGAGGTCAGTGCCTCATCAATGTGGCCATGGTTGCTGTGGGATAAAAAATGGTAAGAATGCTCGAACCTCTTTGTTAGGGCCAGAATTTGTTGATTTTTCAGAGCCTCTAGCATTTTCAAGTTTTGAACTGGCTGCAATTGGCACTGACATAAGCAACCTTGCCTGGCTTAAAAGTGGGTTGGAGAATAGCACTGTTAGAGCAATGGGTGATGCAGCTGGTAGAATTATATCTCATGGATCTCAAGTGCAAATGGGGCATTTTGAGGACAGTAGAATGGGTAATCGTATGCTTTTTGAAGAGAGAAGGGAGAACTTGAGGGGGATTAAAACCAATGTCCTATCTACCTAGGACTGCTACATGATGCTTTACTGCATGCTAAAACTGGGGACTCGGGAATTTGTGAATAATTATATCCCAGTATTGGCGGGAAGTACAAAATTTGCAAGATGCAGAAGGTTTCGGAAGGTTTTAAGGTCTAGAGACATTGTATTTGGGGCCAGTGTTTTCATGGATATTTTTTTTCCCAGGGTCGGAATTTTCATTGTGGCTAATAGTCAATAGAAGAGGAAAACACACAAGGTTTGACCAGCCTTTGTTTTTAATTCTTGCCGTCTAAATACCTAATTCATAAATGGTTTACCTACTGGAAGGTTATGTGGCTTAGTTGTGATGTGTTAGTCGGAACTGGCGGTTTAGTGAAAATTTGTACTTTGAGTTATTTTCCATGGGAAGTGGGAATAGTAGTATTTCTTATTTTCCATGTAGGCTTGTATTTAGGTAGCTCAGGAGAAATCGAAGCGACGCTATTGACCCGAATAAAGTTTTTTTTTTTTTTTTTTCCTTCCAGCTGCAATTAGCTGTAGAAACCTTGGTTCCTTATTTCCCCACAAGTAGAATTATACAATCTTCTATATTTCAGCGTGTTTTCTCTAACCATGCTTTGTCTTGGCTCTTCCACTATCCCTTGCTGGGTTTGTTCTTTCCTGCTTATTTGACACATTTTAGTCCTTTGGGGGTTCTATCCCTCAGTGAGGCATGAGTTATTTCCAAAATTAGATCATATTCCCCGCTGCATCAGAAGATGTTTGTTAATTAAGTATAGACAAAGTTTATTGGGGGTTCTATATTTCACATGTCAGAGCTTGTTATTTCTAGTGCCTTTTTCACCATAAGTTGGAAGGTTCTGTATATTCTACGGCACATCCGCTACTCACTTCCGTTCCGATTGCCCACCAGGGTAATCTTGTCATGGCACTCGTATCATTTCACAGGTTTGCATTGAATGATTGTTTGATCTCTGTGACATTAAGAAAGCAAGGCCTGCTTTCTAAAGGCTAAGCTCTCCTTCATAGTTGAACATTTAGAGCTCTCCTGTGAAAGTGTCAAATATGGCATTCGGTTGATCAAAATATCGACTGCTTGCCCGTTTAATGAAAATGTCCGAACTAAACTACTAAGGGCTCGTTTGTTTTATATACTCAAATTTAAATTATTAATTTTGTTACAGTGCTTTTTTCTCATAAAAAATTTAAATTTCAAACGTTAAAATTAAAAATCATAGTTTGAGTATATTTTCAGAACGAGTCCTAAATTAGGTAAACTGACAACTATAGTCACGCTAGGTATTCTGAAGAAAAAGAAGAGGGGTTGCTTAAGTGAGCTACTTGGTATCATGACAATGTTGGTCATAAAACCATCCAAAAAGTTGCCAATCATAACGATGTAATGGAGAGAAAATGATTCCTTTTTACTTATATATATATATATATATATTACCCTTTTTCTTTTCGGCGTGACTCCTCGTTGTATAAATGTTGAAGACGTAGTTTTCTCTTTATGCAAGTTTTGCAAGGTTATATTGCATGTGGATTAAAGGGGATTCCCGTCAGGAATTCTGAAACTTCTTGAGTTTAGAGCAGTTAAGGACACAATGGCTGAGCTCTGCATTTTGCATGTTTTCTTGTCGAGATTTGCTTAATGATTTGCAGCCTTTTAACCAGTTCGTGCCTCAAATGTGATTTTGAAGTTTGTTTAGGAAAAAGACAGATCACTAGTCTAAGCGATTCTTTTAACCTTTTTACTTTTTGTCTACGTGTTTGGGGCAGTTCGATCAAAAAACTATTTGGAGCAGTCACATTATTGCTTCTCAGAGAATTCATAATATATTGTTCTCTTAAATACATAAATAAAACAAATAAATAAATAAACAAATAAATAAATACGAGATAGAGAGAAGCCTTTTCCTTCTTTTTTTTTTAAAATTTTTTTCCTTTATTTGAGAATCTCATTTTGATAATTTTTTCCTTTTTTTATTTTTTTTTTCCTTTATTTGAGAATGTCATTTGAACATGCAGTATAAAGACCGAACTAAATTCAAATTTTGTGAGAGAAATTTTGATAATGTAAGCATATATTTGCGAGAAAATCAATTGGTAAATCATGTTTACCAATAAAAAACTTTAACTTCATTGTGGCTACAAATATAGCGTACTATTCTTTTATGATTAATTAAAAGTTAACTTAATGTATGTAGATTGGTAAATTTTATTTATTGTTTACCAATTAAAAAAATTTTACTTCCTTGTGGTACAAACGTAGCGTACTACTCTTTTATTATTAATTAAAATTTAATTTAATGTATGTAGATTCGTAAATTTTACATAAATATTGATAAATAGAGTATTTAAAAAATAAAAATTTAGTAAAGGTAAATATTGGTTAAACGTCCATTTGCTAAGTAAAAAAATTGTAAATATCCTATAAATGTTGATAAATTGTCTATTTGCATGTATTTACTAAGGAAAACATTAGAAAATATGAATTTTCTAAGTTATAAATTTAAAAGCATATTATTTAAATATTTGTAAATCATGTATTTATTGAGTAAAGAAATTTATTAATATTTGGTAAATATTTTTTTGATGTATTTATGTAAAATTTTGATAAATATTATATAAATATTTGTAAATAAATACTAAGCAAAAATTTGTAAACATTAGTAAATATTCAATAAATATTTGTAAATATTGATAGATCATATAATAGTAAATAATTTTTAAATAATTAAAGAAATAGGTTTATTGATAAATACTGAAAATAGCAATCCTTGCCATAGAGTTAAAAATCCTTGAATTTGAAAAACCTGACCCTAAAATCCCTAACCCTAATTGAAAAACTTTAAAGCCTCAAATTGAAAACCCTAACCCTAATTCTAGACTTATCTCCTTCCCCTAGTTGTCTTAGCCCCAAACTCTTATCTCATTAGCATTAAGTTACCTAAAGGGTGCGTTTGAAATTGATTTCAAAATGATTTTGTTTTCTGTATGAAAATAGAAATGAAAACGTTTTCATTTTCATTTTGGAATTATTTCTGAAAATGCGTTTGGTAGTTTTATTCAGAGATTGATTTCAGTTTTAAAAAAAACTGAAACTGCGTTTGGTGGTTTAATTTTTAAAAACATGTAATAATATTTTAAATAATAATATATTAAATAAATAATATTATTAAATTTATTGGGCCTATTTTGTTTCTGTTTTATATACATCAAAACTGCAGAAAGAAGAGTGGGGTGGGGGGGTGTGGCCGGGGCAGTCCACGTGGGCGTAGTGGCAGTCGGAGAAGAGTTGGGGGGGGCGGCACCGACTTGCTTGGCGAGCAAGATGTGCTCCTTCGTCACCGTCGGCCCCGGAGACGACGAGAATCGCGCCATCCATCTGAGCGGTGCCGGTGGTCATGTTCTTGACGTAGTCAGCGTGGCCGGGGCAATCCACGTGGGCGTAGTGGCAGTTCGCAGTCGTACTCGACGGTGGCGGTGTTGATGGTGATGCCCCGGTGTTGATGGTGGGGGGGATGGGTGGGCAGTCGGAGAAGAGTTGGGGGGGGACGCCGACTTGCTTGGCGAGCAAGATGTGCTCCTTCGTCGCCGTCGGCCCCGGAGACGACGAGAATCGCGCCATACCTCTGAGCGGCGCCGGTGGTGAATGGCTGTAGAATGGCTGAAGCGGAAAAAAAAAACTCAGACAGGGGAGGCTGAAGAGAAAACGAGAGAGAAAAGGAAAAGAAAACGAAAATGGAGAAAACACTTTTTTTTTGTTTTCTAATTTCCACAAAACGATAAAAACAATTTTATTTTTATTTTTAAAAAAAACTTACACCAAACGTGTTTTTAACACCTGTTTTCAATTTTTTACTTTAAAAAATATAAAAAATAAAAATAAAAACATAAATAAACAGGCCCAAAATACTCGTCTCCGCAACGAACCGCTAAAATGAGCGACAAACTTCACGAGATAGAGCTGCAATATTGTCACGACAAGGTAGGGACACATAACAAAAGCTATCAACTTGTTAGACCGCTGTGTAGGTGGGTCCACCAAAACAACTCTGCCCGATTGTGGGCGGGCCCTCTATGCTCCTTTTATATATATGATAGCATTTCATTGAAAACGGGCCCTCTATGCTCCTCATCGCAAACTCTCTATTCATATTTATGCTATAATGAAATATGTATGAGATATATTTTAATTTTATATGCTAGAGTGTTTATTAATTAGTTTTGTTTTCAGTTTTTAATGCTTATTTTTTGGGAAAAAATGTAAATATTTCTTAAAATACATGGGTCTTAAATTTTCACTGTTTACTTTTAATTAATACCTTTTAATTAAAAAATAATTAATTAAAAAGGTATTATTATAAATAAAGTGTAAAAATCTTAAACCAATGCGTTTAAAATATGAGTTTATCATATTTTTTTTTCAACAATATCCATTGGGTCATAACATGCCCAATTCACCCACAAATCATCTGCCACCCACCCGCCTTCCTCGGCCACTTCGCAGTTTTGTCTTCTCCCGCCTGTTATTAAATTTAAAAAAAAAAAAAAAGTGCCATACACACATTGACCAAAAAAACTGCCAACCATTCTGCCTAAGTACCTTTACAACATAGACCGCCGTATGGACGACAAACTTTATGACTCAAGGTCGCGACTTACCGGTCGCTTAGTTCATGACCGTGTCAAAAACGTTTCTGTAAGGTTAGTTACACTGCATTAGGGGACAGTTCTGAAATCTGGAAATTTTTCTTACAAAACAGGTCATTTTTTAACAATATTTAAAAGGGTTATTTCTTCTCCAATTATGTTTTTAAAAAAAGGGACCCACTACAATTTTCCCAAAATAATTTTCTTTAAAAAAAAAAAAAAAAAAAAAAAAAAAAAAAAAAAAGAGAAGAAGATAAAAGGTAACACTCAATCAGAGGAAGCCCGAATGGAAGATTCAGCTGCACCCACTGGGCCATTAAAGCCAGCGATCCCCACCACATTGTAATTTGATGTGCTCCTCTTTGAATTCTTCGAAAAAGAGTGTTTTGCTTTCACACCTTTGACGTATGAAAGGGATTCAAAACGGTTTCAATGCATTTGGAGTTGTTGGATTGCAAATTGTTTTAATTTCCAGTGTTATTGAAAGAAATTACCCACAAATTGCATTGAGAAGACCCCACAAAGAGAAATTCTTTAGAGCAATAAAGAAAAGTGAAAGAAGAATAAGATTCCAGTGCAAAGAAGTATCTTTCAAACTACAGGTACATTGTACATATTCAGTTACATATTATCCATACAAATTAAGTTTACAAAAAACAAGAGGACAAGCTAAATGAAATCATGTGGTGGAATTATCTTATGAATATAAATCTCTCTTTGGATTTTCTGTTCAAACGCATAGGTTCAAAGCCACACTAATCCGTACTCGCGAATCAAATAAACCCATATATGAATGTCGTTTTTAGCGTTTCATGTATGCTTTAGAAGTTTACTCCTAAAAATTATTTGCAACCTATTTTCATATCTTGTAGATGCTCTTTGTGAAGCTCTTATTGTTTTTAAAACTTCTTAAGATGTTAGGTTTTTTTTTTTTCTGAATTTTAAATGTTGTCAAATATTTTCAGAAAATATTTTTAAAAATTTTGCATTTTTGTTAATTAATGAAAAAGATAGTTTGGGCATTTCACAAGATACCAAAATGATTAAAAAAAATACACACACAATGAAGTGATATTCTCTTAATTTCTACTTTATTGAGGGGTTTTATCTTTGAAAATACCGACATATTTAAAAGTTAAAGTTGGGGATATAATTGAATTTTTTTTTTTTCAAAATACTAGCTTAATAATGAAATTTGAAAATATAAAGATCAAATTTTAGGATATAATTAATTTTAAAAAAAATGCCTAAACATTTCAATTAAAAAGTCTTAGAACGGAAAACTAGTAGAATATTTGTAACACACTTTGTTATAGGGGCAAAAAAATATGAGGAGCTCTTGGGCAAAATATTGGTAATTTCAACCAAGACAAAGTTGATGAGTGAGAAAAGAAAAGTAGGGTTGTTCATAGTTGATTGGGTGGTTTGATTTAATGGGTTTGGACTTGTAATTCTTGAAGTGTGAAAAGTTTAAATTAATATTATAAAATTAACAATTAATGATTTTCAAAACTTTTAACTTGTTAAAATTTTATTTAAATCATAAAATATAACAATAAAATTAAATTATGACAAAAGATAACGTGTGTATATAGAGTGAAATATATATGGACGAGTTTTTAATGATTACGTTTTTATTGCTTGTTATCATCAAATATAGAAATTTGATGATGTGACATTATAAGAATTTAATTTTATTAATTTTTATAATTTTTTTAGTCAAATATCTAATTTATTACAACCATCGAATTAATATCTTATAGTTAAAATAATGATACACATTGATGGATAAATAATGGAGTAACCATAAAAACTGCAACCATAAATAAAATGAAATATGAAAGTACAAAATTTATTTTTAAAAAATTATGAAAGAATTTTGATTGGTTTGAATAGTTTTTAAGGTTTGAAAAATCTAAAATCACTAACCAAACCAGTAAAAAAAATTTAAAAAAAAAATTGACCAAATCAAACCATTAAAAAAATAAGAATCAATCGGTTTAGTTCGATTTGTTTTCGTTTGATTAGTTTCCATGATATGTCCCTTTTTTTAGCATCACTCAAAGAAAAAGAACTTAGAAAACATGGAATCAAACTCATATGTCTCCTTATTAGCGTTTCTTTTAATGTCCTTCTAATAAAATTATACCACGTCAATTAAAATGTCATGTCAATTATAATTTCACACCACATCAATTGAAAAGTTATAAAAGTTAAAACATTTTAATTAACGTGACATAATCTTATTGAGAGACACGAAAGAAGAAATCAACAAGAGAACATATGAGCTCAATTCTTAAACATGTGCATCAACTATAAAATTAGATAATTAATAAAAAAAAAATAAACCTCAAGAATTAGATACGTTCCCTACCTTGCCTACTAGAAAAGTAAAGAATCATTAAACGACCAAAATTACCTATTATAAAATTGGTTTTATCCTTGAAAAATAAATCCTTTTTATTTTGTTTTGTTAAAAGAAATATAAAAACAAGGTAATTCTTTTTATTTTCATTTTATTGAAAGAAATTCATTTTCTTTTCCTAAACAAGAATAATGACTAAAAAACTATATACTCTTGCATAAATAATTGAAGCAGAACATTGAAAGAATTACTTTTATGTCTTCATCAAAGTTATCTCACAAGTCACAAGTATCCTAAGTTGGGGTGAGTTATTAACCTGTCTCAATATGAGAATAGGCACTTTTATTTGTTTTCATGTGCAACATGTGGCAATTTTTAACATGTACTTAAAATATTATTATTTTTAATTGTTTTTTTTCTAAATTGATATAAACACATGTAAACTTAAGAGTAGTAGGTCTTAAGTAGCAAATAGATTCATAGCATTGTTCTCATGGGAGCTCTCTCTTCATCTTTCGTTAAATCTATTTTTTATTTCTCTTTCCAACTTTGCAATATAAACATTAGAGTTTTTGTGTTGTTCACGCAAAGGCACATTGACATAAGCTTCACTGACCTTATGATGTGGTCCCTACTTCCAATTTTTTTTTTAAAGGCAACAACATAACTTCATTAAAAAATAACTAAAAGTTAAGATATAGGATAAAAGTAAAGTTAAGAATCGGGTGCTACTCACATAACTAAATAATATAAACGCACTTCTTACTTAATAATGGAGAGAACTTCTCAAATTAGTGACACTATAACATGGTTCGAACACTTTAAAACAACTCCAGATGAACCACATCCCAGTCCCAAAATAGACTATGGTCTCGTTCATTTCACCGATTCGAGTTTTCAGTTCTAGATTTCTACAGTAAAAAGTTCTCAATAAATATCACATCTAACTTTTTCTACTACAATGAAAAACTCTCAGAAAATGTCACATCTCAGCTTAAATTGAAAACTCGAATCTGCGGAGTGAATGAGACCTATATAACTTGAACTTAAAGCGGAGAGAGACCACCGTCTAATCAAGACATAACACCGGTAGATGATGACACCATCATCGTTATTACAATACAAATAAAAACATAAAACATGAAAAAAAAAATTGAAAAAAATGAAAAAATGAAGTTAACTATTCCATTACTAAAAATTTGAAAAAATGAAGTTTCCAAAACAAATTACAATAAATAGAATTCTAAGGAAATTACATTATATATATATATATATATATATCATTCTTTTGTGCTGCGGCTACATAGAAAACTTTTTACACCCTACCAGATCAAGTCCATTCATCCCAATGCATCACATGATGTACGGTCCAACTGTTTGAACCACAAACCGAAAACTAGAATGAAAAGCAAGAAGTGGTAGCTCGTCAGTTACTACAATTATCGTACCGTAGAGTACTGATTAAAGTATCGCCTAACTGAAAGACAAAGACAATTATTATTATCCAAAAATGCACACTTGCTGACATAATTACACTTGACGTTTGAGGTTGTTTTTTTTTCTGCCTTACTTTCTTGCATTGTTTTTCTAATGATGGGGACTAATCCGTCTTTTCATACAGAAAGCGATGACTTTATCCGTTTAATATTCTTAGAGAAAAACAAAACGGCGATAAAAAATTTTAAAAAATATATTAATTTCTTGATTCTTCTCTGTTTTTACTAACGTAAAAAGATTTGGGAATTGGGAATCGGAAATGGTAAGGTGTACGTGGTCCTTTTTTTGGTCAGCAAAACAGAGATCTTTCAAACAATGCCTTGGAAGCCATTAGAGGTACAGAATCTCCCAACCACATGGATTCTGGTTCGCCACCAAATCCCTCACCAACTTTTCCTTTTCTTTTTTATTTATTTATTTTTTATTCAAAAAATTAATTCTTTTCTTTTTCTTTTTTTTTTATTACCAAAATACATCTTTTCACACTATATATGATTCGAAATTATAACATGTATTATTAATAATTCACAAAACGAATAAAGTCACTCTACATTATTATAATTTTGGGAGGTGTGTTCTATAATTTTCATTTTACTATTTTTTCTAAATATTCGCATTTAATTAATAAGAAATAAAATCACTGAAGATTTTAATTTTAACGGATTCACACACACACTCAACTATTTGAGCTAGCCTCAAGTGGCTTACTCTATAATATTGTTAAACTCATTGAAATTTTGTAAAAGAGTATTTAGTTACTACTTAAATTGTATATTTTATTTAGTTTTATCTGGAATGAAAATAATTTACTTATTGCTTTATTTTGTTTGATATTAAAAAAATAGTTTAATTCATTTTACAACAATACACATAAGTTTTTAAAAAGTTTTTAAATAATAGTAGTGTGAATTATTTTTTATTTCACTATTTTATATATTATAATTATCATGATTACGGACATAAATTAGTGTAAATCTACATCTTACTCTATTTTGAGGTATAAAATTTAAATTTCCCACCTTAAATTAAACAAAATAATAATCAAAACTAATGTTTTTTTTTTATAATATACATATACATATACATATTTATTAGTTCGATTGAAAAAATTCCATCAGCCTAAGAGAAGATAAATGTAATACTTTTCATAGGACCTATAATTTTTGAGAATCTTTATAGTGGAGCATCCTTGTTTACTCCACTGATGAGAACAATTAATTTTAATTATTAGGTTAATTTTTTAATGGTTATATTGTGTAAATACATATTAAAAATTTATACACGCCACATATAATTACTCATATTATAAATTTAAACACTGAAAATTAATTTAACGATAAAAACACAATTCTATTGGTGAAACAAAATAACTTACTCCACCATAAAAACGTCCTTAATTTTTTTGTGTAAATGTGATAACATTGAAGTAAGAGGATAAATTACATATTATTAAGTATTATTCTTAAATAAAATATGTGTTGCCCAAATATACAAACATGTCATAATAATGAATATTTTAATATTGTATTTGTGGGATTGTGGACATTTTCTATATTTACAAAAACAATGCCTTTAAGCAAAAAAGGGGAAAAAATAGTCTCATATTTTTTACGAATTGTCATCATCATTTTATTGATAGTTGTTTTAAAAATTACCCTGTAAATTAATAATAAATTACTATATTTACCAATAAAAATAATAATTCTATGTCATATAAATTGATACAATGTAATTAAGATTAGAATTGGTGTCCCTCACATTGCTCTATTTTGTACACCTATTTATTTATTTATTTATATTTTAATTTATAATCTATCTATTTATATATCTATATCTATAATCTGTATTCTATAATATACAGTGATAATGAAAAGTCTCTTGTGAGTTTTGCTGTAGCACACACTGCACGTTGCTCTTCCTCTCTCTCTGCAGTGTGTTTCAGTCCAAGTTTCCAAAGAATGAGTCTTTATCTCAGAGACCATTGTTTTTTCCTTTTCTCTCTCTATCTTCTCTCTTTCTCTCTCTGCACTTTTTTCCACTCCAAAACCTTCATCTCTAACCTCTCCTCCGAGCTAATCAACTTATGGAGTTGAAAGGGTCACCTAACCCAATACCCATTTCTTTAAATCTCCGGATTTGATCATCACAACTCCTCAAAAAGAGAAAAAAACACCAAAAAAAAACTCACAAAGCAAGTTTTCCAAAATTTTTGTAGCCAAGTTTTATCTTCTGGGTCTATGAAATTTGGGCTCGAAAAATGTCCCACTCCCACGTTGAGTTAGAGCAAGGACAAGGTCATCAGACTAACCACCACCGTTCGATCGGCGGGAGTGACGTCAGTGCCGACGGGAGCGTTTGCTTCTCCGACGCCGACGAAGGCTCTTGCTATTCCCAGTTCTTCTCGACGACCGGCGGTTCGTACGACGAGTACAGTTTTCAGTTTGTTTGTGATCCCGAGGCTGGTATAATTCATGATTCTCGGAGAGCTTCTTCTGCTGCTTCTGATTGTTCTGTGAGAGTACTGGAAGTGGAAACTGAGAATGGGGTTTCTGAGATTAAGGTGCATTTGGCCAAAGTAGAGAGAGATTGTAGGATTTGTCATCTGGGTTTGGAGAGCAACAGCCATGAATCTGGTGTTCCTATTGAATTGGGTTGTTCTTGCAAGGACGATTTGGGTTCTGCACACAAGAACTGCGCCGAGGTTTGGTTCAAGATTAAAGGAAATAAGTGAGTTAAAAAAAAAATCTCATCTTTTTTTCCCCTAATATATGTTTCTTTTCTTGATAACCTCAGTTTGTACTTGGTTTTCATAGTTTTTATTTTTGGTTTGGTGGGTCTTTGCATTATGCATGTTTAATGAATCCTTTGTAGTGAATTAAAAATGTGTTTTGTTTTGTTAATTGTTGTTAGTTGAGAGACCTCTAATTCAATTATTAGTTGATTGAGATGATTTAGGAATTGGAAGAAATAATAATGTTGATCACGTAACAAAAGAGGAGAATTTGAGCTGAATTAATTAGATGTGTTTTTGGTTCAGTTTTTTGAGTAATTTATGGGTTAAACTGGGACTGGAAAAGTGGATTTGCATTATGTGGAAGACTCCTGCAGGCATGCAGACAGGAAAGCTTTTGCTTAATTGTGGGAAAAGTAAAGAAGATTGCGTTGAAGAGAAAATTGGGGGAAAAAAAAGTAAAGCAAAGAGAAGCATTTGGGATGTCTTGGTTCTTTTTCTAAGTAACACCAACAGATTTCCTTATTTCTCTCTCCTCTTTGGAGTTTAATAACTCTATTTATATTTTTTTTTTTCCTTTTTCATGTTTTCTTCTGATTCTATTTATGGAAGTGGATCATGTAACACCCAATTGTTTTTTCTTTTCAATTTAGCCATCTTTGCATAATATTATGGCTTACAGTTGCACTATACATCACTTTGATCCCATGTGCAGATCCGCATTTTTCTATTCAATCATTATGCTCGGTGAAACTATAACTTTTTGTGTATGTTCTAGTTAAAGTTGAGTAACACATAATTCACATTGTTCTCTTGCTTTCCTACAAGATTATTTAGATTATTGTAGATTCCAATATCTTTAAGGATCCAAAATTCAACCTAATTATGCACATTTAGTGGCTGGCACTCTAAAAAGGCTACTAGAGCCTGATTTGGTTAGTTTTTTAGTCTACATTGACCTATAGGATGCTTGAAGCTTTTTTACAATTGATGCCAAGGATAATGCCCTTGATACCTGAATTCTTGATTTTATTTTTAAAACTGTAGGTGTGAATGTTGTTGTTTTTTTTTTTTTTTTTTTTTTTTTTTTTTTTTTTTTGGTTGAAATTGGGGGTGGGGAAATTAGAGCTCTTGACCTTAACATTAGTCATTAGAGGCAGGGATGTACGTTTAATCTTAGCTTATTCAAAATATTTCTGGTTACTTGGTGTAATCCTCATTTGTTTGGTTTATATTCTTGTTCATAGATGTAGTCGCTGCTTTACTGGTGGCATTTTATATGGAAAGTAGTCTTAGATGTTTGACCCTGAAACATTTGACATCTACTATTCTGATTAGGACATGTGAGATTTGTCAATCCATTGCACGCAACGTCGCAGGAGCAAGTGAGATTGAGTTAGCTGAGCAGACAAACGAATCCAATAACGCGTCTGCAATTGCTGCAATCTCAGCATCAATGTCTTCTTCGGAGTCCCGAAGCCTCTGGCACGGTCGTCGCTTCCTGAATTTCCTTCTTGCTTGTATGGTATTTGCATTTGTTGTATCATGGCTCTTCCACTTCAACGTGACATCATCATAAGATCTTTAAAACAAGGTTCCTCAGCCAAAGGGTCTTAAAAGGATTCAAAAGGCTGCATAAAAATTGGTTTCTATGACGACGATGATTAATTGAGAAGTTTCAACTTCCAAGCACTGCAGCATTCAAAAAGGTATCAAAACACATTCAGGTGCTGCTGTTCCATACCTGTAGAAAGCTTGTTGTATCTATGTTTGCTCACTTCTAATACATTTACAGCATAACGAGGCTTTATTTTACCTTATGATTTATAATTATCATAGTGATTTTAGTGATTTCTCCAACAGTACTTACAATGTTAAATATAATAGTCTTGCTCCACCATTTTCTTTTTTTTTTTTTGCAAAATTCAGGGATGGTGGGGGTAAATGCCACCCCATTTGAAATATTTATCTGCTTTTGATAAGGTCGTAAAAATCATCCATTTAAAATTGATGTTTAAAACCAGTGCTTAAGTGAACTAGATAAGTATTCTTATATGGTATATACATGTTTCTTGTACTGAAAAAAAAAAAAAGAAAAAGAAAAAAGTTATCAGGATAAAAGTTGGTGCACTTGATAATCTCAGGTTACGTTGTGTGTGAAGACCACCAATGCACACTGAAGGTAATTCGGATCCATTCATAGCCTTTTTTTTTCAACCAAAAAGTTTGGTTGAAATCTTTTGTGCTACAAGTGCACAAAAATTTTGTTTGAAATTCTAACTCTTGAACCAAACAGGTCATTAGATTTTGCAGTGATTATCATATGAAAATGTAAAGTTAACTAATTGGCAAGGCATAATATAGTGAAATGGTATTTTCTGTAAATTCATCGGATATCAGAAACTTTAAAGGAAAGTCCTTGGCCAAGGAAGCCAATACTGTTTACAGTTGTAATCTTACCGATTTATAATGTCACAAAGCTGCTTATAGTTGTTATTTTTGTTGCCGTCTTTTGTAACTGTACTTTGTACATTTGCCCTGGAATTATAGGGTTTTTGCAATTTGCCCCTCCAACTTGCAGAATTGTGGCAATACGCGCATTTTACAAGTTTTGTGCTAATTTATTTATTTTTTTGGTAAAATTTGAGGGATTAAAAGTTGAGAAATTAAGAGACTACGTTTGAATTGAAATATTGAAAATTTTTTATTGGATTTGCTTTTTCGTCACCAATTTAGGGCAACCACTAATAATTTCACAAATTTGAGAGATAAATTATAAAAAATTAAAAGTTTAAGGGACGAGTTGCTTAGATCCTACAAGGCGTAAATGTGTAAAATATCCTCCAAAAGAATGAGATACACGACTTTTGTGATTCTACGGCCTCGTTCACTTCGCGGATTCGAGTTTTCAATTCGAGTTGAGATGTGACATTTTTTGAGAGCTTTTTACTGTAAAAATTTAAAATTAAAAATTCGAATCGGTGAAATGAATGAAGCCTACATGTCCTCAAATACTTTAATAAAAACTAAGGTGAAAAAAAAAAAGAAAAAAAAAAGAAAGTTTCCTAGGAGTACCAGTGGTGTCTAACGCGTCAACTAAAAGGTCGTCCGTAATGTGGACCTTCCATTTACTAATGCGTGGTGTTGATCTTATTCTTATTGGTCTACTATTGTATTTACATTTTTCTTCACTGAAATGCCAAAGTATTTATTTACATGTTACCATACAACGACCTCTTTTTTGCTATGAAACAACCTCTTTGACTCGGTCAATTTAGTAATGATCCACCTACCAAGAAAAAAAAAAAAAAAAAAAAAAAAAAAAAAAAAAAAAAAAAAGCCAAGCCCGCTTGACCTGCCTTTTGAATTCGTGGTCAACTTCAGATTGAATCCGATTGCTACCGTTCATATTTTGAATAAATCACGTTGATAAACATATTTTTAATATTTCATATTTTTAATGATATTAATATAGTATCTCAACCACCAAAAATCGTGATGTAATATGATAACAACATTTTTATTAGGTCTCATCTGCAGTTCCACCTAAAATTTTTTATTTTAATACCTTGAGGCCCATTTAGATACATAAATGTCAAAATTGCTCTTCTTATTAGAAGCTAAAACTTTTAAAACTTACATTTTAGAAACATTAAAAGATACGAGAAGTCCCATAAATGAGTAATCCCTACCCCAAAGTCCTAACATTCATCGTTAATCCCCCACCTATGGCGCCCAGCCCTTGCCACCCCTCTCCTCCTCCGGTGCAACCGGATCGAAATCATCACCAAGTCTACCACCTTGCTCTGATCTGCCCTTGCTCAATCCCATCCCTCATCGGTACCGATCACCCATCCATCTGAGATCTGTCCTCAGTTAACAACCCTTCACCTCATCAGTATCCATCATCTCCGTCGACCCACCTCTTTTCCCTTTTTTTGGCCCATCTTTAAGGGCGTTTATTTTGCATCAAAGGAAAATGAGAAGTTAGGAGTGATTCTTTTTCTCATTTAATAATGTGTTTACTTATAAAATCAATAATATAAATTTAATGAGCCCACATAATATAGGGAATGAGAAAATGGAATACCAATCATTGCACCCACCTTAGTATTGATTCATTGTAAGAGGGAATGAATACTAAATTTAATTCTCTACCATTAATGAATTACTATACATTTAATGCTTATTTAATTGTGTAAAAGGATATTTTAGTCATTACATTCATAATTTTTTTTTTAATTTTAGTAAACATGAGAAAGAGAATGAAGTTTTTTCCCGTTACACCGTCTAATAGTCAAGTAAACACATGAAAGAGAATGAATGACCCTTAATCCTAATACTTTACTTGTGTATTCAATCTCATTACCTTTTTCCATTACATTCCTTTACAGTTTGGTAAACGTGCCCTAAATGTTTTTTATTTAACTTTTTTAAATCTTTTAGGTAGTTTCAAAAATTAATTCTGGAATAAATTAATTATAAGAGTAATTTTGTCGTTGTACATCTAAAATTTGCCTCAAGTAAAAAAAAAAAAAAAAAATTCTAAAGTGTTAAGGTATCATTTTAATATTACAAAAAAATATAAGATATTAAGAGCATATTTTGCTATCCTTTTTAAATATTTTAAATTTGAATTATGTCATACAATCTATAGTCCTACGGACTTTGTTATGAACTAGAAGTTATGCGACTTCTACTTGTTTTACATTTGGCTATGTCATGGACTTTTAAATTCTTATGTGTAGATAAAGTGGTTTAATATTGTGGATGTTTATTACTGAATGTTTGATAATTTCCAATGTAATTTCACTCCATATCTTCGCTTTTGATAACTAGTGTTAAAAGGGTCGTTAAACTTGATTGAAATTCTAAAGTTATTTCTCTTTTTGCTTCACGGGTTCGTTTTGGGTTCACTAGTTGCTTCTCACATGAATATTCCTCAAAGCATGTTTTACATAGGGCTGTTCATAGGTTGGGTCGGTGCAGGATAATATTTTTTTTTCACCTCAAATGGTGCGGGTTGCACATATTGATGCGGGATAATGTTTTTTTTCCACCTCAAATGGTGCGGGTTGCACATATTTGACCCTAACGATATTAGAAAAATTTCACAACCCAATGATGTTTGGGTTGGGTTGGGGCTGTGCGGAGTGGGTTGAGTGGTCAGTTTCAACATTCAAAGAATCAAAGACTCAAAGTTCAATCCAACATTCAAACTTCATCATCAAATAGAAATAATAACTCAAATATTCAAACAGATAGAAATTCAAAGTTTAATCTAACATCAAACATGAATCAAAGTAGTCCATCCAACATCAAACATAAAGCAATCATAAATTAGTCTTAACATAAAGCAAACATAGAGACTTAATTCAAACATGAAGAAACTAAAGAGTATAAATAAGTTGTCTGCCTAGGGTTAGATATTAGAAGAGGTAAGTTAGAGCGCGGATTGAATTAGAGTGTGCGGGCCATTATAGGCCCAACCCACACCCCGTTTCAAAATTTCAGGTCAGACATTGAATGGGGTAAAAAAAAAAAATTTAATACTATAAATTGTATTTTTCGAGTTAGGTTGAGGTGGGCCTACATGTCGTGTCCGTTCATTTAAGGTCATGTCTAAGTTGATATTGATATTGCTAATTTCAACCCTCAATTTGACATGAACCCGATTCACCTAGTCTCAACGGAATTTTTCCACCTGTAGTGTAAATTTGGATTAAAAGTTAAAACAGCGAACGAGGAAATAGAAACTTTGGCCAAGTTATGATAATGTTGCCTTCGTTTTCTTAATGTAGGGAACAATTCTCTGCAAAACAAACCCCAGATTCAAGAAAAGATTTCAAAAACGTTATTTATCCAACCAACATTAATCTTTCAAGATAATCCTTTTAATGCAGCCAGCAAAAGGGAAGGGAAAAAAAATGATAACAAATAAATAATAGATACATATATTTGAGCAGAAAGAAAAATGTCAGTAGAAAAACAGAAAGCTATACACTTATGAATTCTTATTGTTTTTAGATTCTAAGTTTGTCCCATCTTTGAGTGTTTCCTGTGCATCATTATCCATGCCAAGGCTAAAGAGGCAGGCTGCTTGGAGGTATAAAGCAGTAGGCCACTCAGGAGACACCACTTGAGCCTGCATTGCATCCCCTAGTGCTTCTTGAGGCATGTCGCTCATGAGATAAGAAAGACAACGCCTGGCATACACAGTCGGTGATACCATGGTCCCGGTATCGATAAACTTCAAATAAAAAAAAAGGCCAAAAAATAAAAAAGACAAAACATTAGTCTTCTAAACGGAATCGAAAACGAATTTTCTAAAACGACACCACCTAATTCTTGCAGAAAGCTAACTCGATGATGGCACAGATGACTCACTTGTGTGTAAGAGTCTATTGCAGTTGCGAAGTCCTTAGCTCGAAAAGCAGCATCCCCATGCTTCTTGGAGTTCAAAGTATCTTGCATTTGATTTGTCCACATTTGAAAAGAAAGCTGAAAGGCAAGAATTTTTCTAACATAATTAGCAGGGAGAAAAGGGATGACGAAGGGGGAAAGGAAAGAAACGAAAATATTGGACAGATTGTTGAGTATGCAAGTCCAAGGAAAGTGAATGAATTGGGACTAAAAGAGTATTAATTCTGCCCCCACTAAAGAAATCAATATTCAATTATATTGCATAGCCCCACTATTGCAGAGAGAAGCTAGTAAGATTGTTACAATCAGCCAACAAGAACGAAAAGGGATGTTCAGCTTGTGGACCTAGTAAGATAATAATAGAATCCCAGACTTTCCCGAGTAAAATGTTTCCCGGTTAGAACTCTCAACCTTTCTTTTTCGGCTAATTTGTAAGACCCAAACTGACGGTGCAAGTTTGTTATTACAGCCCAAGTTTGGTAGACGGAGATTTTGTACAGCTTATTATTCATGCTTCAGTGTTACTTCTATTTAGGTTTCACATATCAATTGCTATTCATATGAAGAGGGCAGTAAGTAGCAAGCCCCACCGCACTGGCAATGTGTGATTACACGAAAAAAAAAGATAATAATATTAAAAAATAAAAAAGAGAGTGAGTTGATGAAACGCTGAATAGAAAATTAAAAATAATAATAAAATAAAGGACAAGTGGCAAACCTCATTGGCTATGCCTTCATCATCCTTGTATCCGTTCTTCTCCAATATTTCATGGATAGCAGTGAGATCTATCCTCACACAAGCTTCACCAAAAGGTGTTAATGACAATGGCTGAGTTGAGGATGCAGTTTCATGTGGGATACCCATCAATGCATACGACGGAACCTAGCAATAACTACCAATGAGCAATTACAGTCTTTCATATTATGTAAAATTTCAGCAGTTAAAAAAAAAAAGAACAAAAAAAACAAAAAAAAAAAACAAATCTCCTTGACAATCAACATATCCGCCAGCGAATGGAAATATAGAACACTATTATATAATAGCACATAACAGGAAACATCCTTTTTCTCCTCACCATAATCGCATTGTTATGAGAACAAGTAGAGAACTATAGCTTATTTCAGATGTATACTTGCTTTAAACAAAGCATAACGTTAAAAAACTTGGTTAGCAAAAGCAGTCTGCATACCTCTACTTCTTTCTGAAGTGACAAGAGAGAAGTGACAAGCGACTTTGCATTTGGCCTCTCACGTGCTTCGTATTGTAAACAGCGGGAAGCTAGCCGCACAAGTTCAGTTCCATCATCATTGGAGAAATTACCCTCTAAAGCCGAATCCATCAGCATCAGGAAATTCTTGCCACGAATTAAATCAAGTGCCTGCAAACAATATTAGCCCAAAAAAGTGATCCTGACTGATCTTTATACAACACCTTAACCAATGAAAACTTAATTCAGACACTCGTTGAAGCTACTTCTTGAAAGTAAGGAATCCTTATTTCCATACTTACTTGTCTAGCATCAGTTAAGGAGGGATTTTAGAATTTAAGTGGACGTAAAATCTGTTAAAAGCATGAAACTCACATGACTGGGGGGTATATGTTTGCCACTCAGAAGATCCAGCAATAACGTTCCAAAGCTATACACCACACTTTCTGGTGTCACTCTACCTGCCAACAAAAGACACAATTCCAATCTTCTATAAGGTTTAGATCACATTTTATTTGACAAAATTCATATGATCTCGTATAACTATCCATATTTCTCTGCCAAAAAAGTTCTATGACAAGCATAACTATGCATTTGTCATCATCAAAATTTCCATATGAAACACTACTATAAGTGAAGCAATCTCCAAAACCAAAGTCAATTTTTGGTACCAAAGGAGGTACATCACGCAGCACTCTTTTAGATTGAGACTGTTGATTTGCTTTGCAATTGTATTTGACGACCAAATCAACATAATGTTGCAGTTATATTCAAGCAAAAACATATACCAGTTCTCAGGTACTCTGGAGGCGTGAAGGCCAAGTTTGTACTGTAACTTTTGCCATCCCTGCTATTCTTCATGAGGCCAAAGCAGGAAAGCCTGGGATTTGCATCCTGATCACAGTCGAGCCGCCCGTAAATGAATTTGAACTAAAATAGATTAAACTTTCCTTTTTTTTTTTTCAGTTTTTATTCTTTTGAAAGCAGAAGAATGCATCAAAGAAACCAGTCTACCTCATCAAACAAAACCCTATAAGCATTGAGATCATGATACAATGCACGTCCATTACTGCTGCAATATTCAAGTGCTTGTGCCAAATACAAAGCCACTCTCAATCTCATGGCCCACTTCATGGGCTGGGCCTCCCCTGAGTTGTCAAAATCAATAATAATTTGATTAAAGAGACAGGTTTCTCACAGAGAATATCAAACAGATAGGTTCCAAAAATGAGAGCAGGGGGAAAAAAAAGGACTGGGAGGCCCTTGTGAAAATGACTCAATATGAAAGTTTTATTAGTATAATAACTTTTCAAAAATTTTTATTTGTAAAATGACCACTTTTTATAAACAACGAAGGTTTTCATTTTGCCAATTTCACTTTGTTAGATTGTCATTTTAGCAAATTTCTCAACAGGGCACTGAATGGAAGGGTCATTTGCAGTTAAATATCGGTTGTTTGGAAGCCTGAAATGCACTTAAAAAATGATAATCAAGCAAGTACTTAAGTGATCAAGGCAAATAAATATCAAATTTTAGTAAGATCTTTAATTAATTGTCGTCATTCTCATGCATTTTCATTAAAGAAGTTACTTTCAAAACCCCACAGAAAAAAAAAAAAAAAAAAAAAAAAAGGTAAACAAAAAGGGAAAAGCACAACAAATTAGGACCCAAAAAAAAAAAAAAGAAAGAAGAAGAAGACAGAAAGTAATTTACAGTGAAAAAGATGCTTGGCAAGAGTTTCATGAGGCATAAACTCGGCGACGAGCAATCTCTCATCGCCTTCGCAGCAACTACCGATCAGATTCGCCAATCGCTCACTTCTCAGATTCCCCACCAACCTCGCTTCCTCCTAACAAAATCACATTCAAAATTCACTCTTTAAACCTTCATGATCAAAATCTCAAAATCATCAGAAACATAACAAAACGAAAAGCTTAGAGAGCGAGTTTGACGGACGAGGAATTGACGAGGATCGGGCCAAGCGAACTTGTTGAATCGCTTGACGGCGATCCACCGGCTGCCTTCGAGCTTTCCTTTGTAAACGACGTTGGGAGCTTTCTCTCCGTGCTCGGACACTATGTTCTCCGACGAGAATCCGTTCGTGGCGGCTTTGAGGTTCTCCAGGCTGAACTCGCTGAAGCTCGGCCATAACTCCCGATCACTCTTGCCTCCATTCTCTGCACAACAATGGCCGCAAAATTAACAGACCTTTGAAGTATCAAAGACTAAAAATGGAGAGAAGAAACTGCGCATACCGAGGTCGGAAGTTTCCAGAACGGAAGGTTTCAGGTGGGAGTGGAACCAGCAGAGAGAGAATTTGGAACAGCGAGCTCCCATTGAAGTAGACAGAGAGAGAGAGAGAGATCGAATGGTGGAACTTCGGGTCAAAGGATCAGACGGTGGACATCCGTCTGATCGAGACTTGAGTCAAAGTTTTTATCTGAGTGTGATTGTTTGGATCTATTAATGAATGTTATTCTTCTTCTTTAGAGTTCTTCTTTGATATGGTTTTCTAGTTCACTGTGATTTTCTTGGGAAAATGAGTTGTTATATATGAAATTTTGTGAAATTTATTCGGAGGAGAGAGAGAGGAGAGAGAGAGAGAGAGAGAGATTGGTTTTTGGTTTCTTGGTTGCAGCAATGAGTGTGTGTGCGTGCATAGCTCACGTTTCATGTGAGGTGTGGTGTGTGTGTCTATCACTCTTTCTTCTTGCAAAGGGAATGGCCTTTTTTCTTCACCACTTTTTGCCTTCTCCTTTACACTTTTCTGTAATTTCCATCATTCTTTTTCTCATTTTTCGGTTGTTCAAAATATTATATCAAATTTCAGAACATGTACGTGTTTTTTTCTAGTGGAATTTGTGCATTTTACGTTCATATTTATGCAAGTTCGTGTTATTGTTGGAATTTGTGCATTTTACGTTCATATTTAGCATATCAACTATGAAGCTTCCATTTTAATAAAATTTCTAGTGGAAAGTTCAACATAGTTTTTTTTTTTTTCCTCGAGAATTAATGTCACTGATTTAAACCGGTGTAAATTGAGTGCAATTTGTATATTTGTCTCAGCTTGATCCGTAATAAATTAGAACATCGAAGGTGATATTATTAATAGTGATGCTTAGCAATGATATATTAACAAATAAGTAATATTTTTACACTAATGTTTATTGATTCAAGAGGATAATACGAAATATATGTATTGGGGATATTCCACCAGGTAATTAGGAGCATGCCACATGTCTGAGATTGACCTCTAGCTGAGATCAAGGTTAAGGACTGCGAATCTCGAGTTAACAGATCGATGTCATCAGAGAACTTCAACATATTGAGAACGGGACAGTGATGCATGGTTTGTTCAGTCTTAACATCACACGTTTTCTCATGTTAGGGCAACTAATGTAAAAGCACCACGTACTTGACTTAAGCGTCAGAGTGTCTTTTATAGGTTAACTCTCAGCCCACCCTAATGGCAGAACAGCTGGAAAACGACAGAGAATGACAAAACAAGTAGAGAAGTATTGATGTTCGATCTAAAAATGACTTCAATAACTTGTCCAGAAAATATAGTATGCTTTGATTTGATGAGTTTTCACCAACCCTTAATCATAATAACTTTCACATTTCTCATTTTTTTCCTCTTTATTTATTTATTCATTTTTTTTTTTTTTCAATAAAGGAATGTGAGATGACCTTTACCACTAGAGATTGAGCATGTGAAAATGAGATGGAGCATAAAAGCAATGTACACCAATTCCTAACCAAATAGAGTCAAGAGTAAGAATAAAAACCTCTCATAAACTTGATATAAATTTGTACGTGGGGAAATGGACTCAGAAGTCTCTTTGTGCAAATTTATTTTTGTTTGGTTTCTTCCTTTTTTTTTCTTTTTTTTTTTTTGGCATTAGATCCGCTATTTAACGGAATATTTCGCTTATATTCTGGAAACAAACCGATGTTTGGTCCTCCCAGGTCCCAAGTAAAGCTATTATTCTACCCACAACAAGTAAAGATGTAAAAGTGGAAGAATAAAAGACAGAATCATAAAAACGGGAAGAAAAAAAAAAAGCATAGAGACGCGCTTTTGGGACAAGTCATTTTTCTCCGGTCTAAGAAGTAACGTAACTTATGATGTTTAAGGTACATTTTATTTTTTTCCAGCAAAGAAAAAAAAAAGGTATATTTATTTTATTTTTCTATGCATTTATAATTCAGGGGATTTTTATAGTCCTATCTTTGTGTGTCACGAAGGAAGACCAGATGGGCAAATCCGGTATTTTAGAATTTCTGGAACGCACTGTCAGCTGAGTGCGTGGGATACGGCTATTAGTGGATTAAGTGGGGGGAATTAGGAGGGTCATTTTCTCAGAAAAAGTCAAACAAATAAACGACTTTAAAAAATATATATATATATTCCTTTCTAATACGTTGTTCTGATTACAAATGGAATTAGGTAAAGTTGCATTAATCGTTAATTGATTAACGTAAGTAAGACCATGCAGTATCTCATCAGTTTATGCCCACAGCCCACATGTAAAGTCTTGACAAGGACCGACCGTTTTGTTTTCGCGACCTCAACGTCTCAGACCTACCAAAGTCAACAACTGAAAAAGAAGAATTGGGGAATTTTATTCTTCTTTAACGGAAAAAAAAAATAAAACGAAAGAAACACTAGGATCCCGTTTCATTCACCGATTTAAGTTTAGAATTTGAGTTTTATTACAATAAAATGTTCTTAAAAACAATTACATTTAACTTTTTTACTCCAGTGAAAAGCTCTCACAAAAATTCACATCTCAATTTGAATCAGTGAACTAAACAAGCCCTAAAGTGAAAATCATAATTATTAATTTTACTATAGTATTTTTTTCTTACAAAAAAAATTTAAATTTTAAAAATCCAAGCGTCACCTAATAAGTTGTTCACTTCTCAACCTGCCAACTGTTATGGTTTCATCAAACTTTTCTACTTTTGTTGTTTTTATAATTACAATGTTTTGAAAATAGCAATACAGTAAATGATAATAACTGATGTATATACATTATACAAGAATTCAAAGTTCCCCTAAAAAGAATCATTAGTTTCCTTCGGTTGTTTTTTTTGAACGAAACTCAGAAAAAATTTAAACTCAAGTTATAATTTTATTTAAATTCATGTTCTTTTATAAAATTTGAGTTTTAACTTGAATTTGAACTCGAGTTTAAACTCGAGTTTGAAGCTAAACTCGAGTTCAAGTTTCCATCTCAACTTAAGTTCATAAATTTAAACTCAAGTTAATGAACATTATTTTTTCTATTCTTAAAAATGTCATAACTTTTTCGTTTTAATTCTGATTGAGATGATTTTTTTCTATGCATTAACAACAAAAAGACGAATAAAATCTCAACCCTATTAAAATTTTTCATCACTATTGAGTGTTTATTAAAATATTATCTAAAGACAAATTTAAGTTTTGACCCACACAAACACAAACTCAAATAGATTTTCAATTCAAATCATAACTCAAATGTGCACATCCAAACACAAATACAAGTTACAACTTCAACTCAAATTATAAGTCAAACTCAACTCAAGATCATCGCTCAAGTTACCCTAACTCAAAAATCTTTTGATATATAAAAAATCATGTTCTTTTTTATGCTAGAAAGACAAAGGACATTGTTTAAAGTTTAAAATTACGAGTAGGAGTGTCGTCGATCAAAATATCGTTTGGACCATTATATGGAGAGTGAAAAAATAAGTTGCTCAAGTCGCTGGGGTAGTTGCAAGAAGAAGATCCATTATAGAGGTTTTGGCGGATAGAGAAGTTTCAAAGTTCAAGAGTTTTTCACGAAGTTCCTACAAAAACAAAAGGGTCCGTTCACTTCGCTGATTCGAATTTATAATTCTCCTAGCATCAAAAAAACAAAAAAACAAAAACAAAACAAAACAACTAGATACAATTAAAAAAAAAAAAAAAAAAAAAAAAAAAAAAAACCACTAATCCTCCTAGCATCTTTTCAACTAGATTGTATGGAGTTTGATTTTTTTTAACTCTTCATTAATACCTTTTGACTATTGTAATTATTTAATTAAAAATATATTAATTAAAAATAAGGAATAAAAATTTAAATTCATACACTATAAAAATATTTGTATCTTTTTCCTTATAAACTTATCATAATAAAGTAATGAAATATCTTTAGAAGTACCACGCAACCTTTTGAAAATAATTTCTCATTTTTTATGTAAACAAATTTTTAATTTCCAACCTTTCTTCTCTTTTTATTTGAATAGGTATTTTCACGTTAACTTTAAATTTCATTAACTTCTCTCATAGAACCAAAAAAAGAATTGACTGAAGTTTTCTATTTTCAACTGTTAAATTCGTATCAGAAATTGTTTATTCTGCATATTTTTTTAATCTGGTGTGATTTTAACATGATCCAACGATCAGAAATTGACACTGCCGATAGGACTGTCTTACTAGATAAACTCTCAAAATATTAAGAACAATGTTTGCCCAAAAATGACTACTACTCAAGAAGGGGATGTGAATTGAGTTTTAAAAATATTTTTCAATTATTAGGGAAATTGAACACAAAATACACAATTTCAAGAATTAATTTCAATAGTCACAATTCACAATATGCAAAACTCAAAAAAACGAATATTAAGCAATTATGCACTATAGAGCTATTATCATAAATCAAATAACAGTGAGCAAAATGTAAACGAGTAAGGACAAGATCTTTCATGATCTCCTTTAATATGGTTTTAAAAGTTTGGTTCACTCAATAAACTCTCCTGCTAAAGGTTCGATACATTTTTGGTTCACTCAGAACATTTCTCGGTTTACGTATATTTTTTTGAGAGAAAATATTGTAGCGAATCATGAATCATAATTCGAACCATGACACGAATCCTCATACTAAACACTCAATAAATGGTTATCAAAGGTTAACTCAAAGAGTGTATTTTGTGATCAATACTCTTTGAAGTAATAAATGCAACTTAGGCTTATAGAGAGAGGTGGAGAATGTTTGAGACATGCTCAGAGCTTTCACGATAGTTTCTTTAACAAATTTTGACCTCAAAACTCTCTTAAATAGGCAAAAATAAGCCAAAATTTTGAGTTTGGCTCATTCTCCGACTATAATTACAATCGTTTTTATAGTACTGTCTACGGTTGGAGACATTCGGTTGAACGGACAAAAGGCGGAGGCTATTGAAAATTTCATAATCCAAAAGTCCACTTGATGACTGAAGTAACCTATCGAGTTACCGAATAATGTAGCACAGCCTTTATCCAATTTTTGACACTTTAAAAAGTATATTTTCAACAAAATGTTTTAAACAAAATTTAAGATCAAGTTTAGTGTCTAAAAAGTATTGTTCATTACTACAGAAAACATTTTGTAAACCTATTTTTCATTCTAAAGTGTGTTTCTACATTCAGCTATGACCATTTCAACAGAATTAAGAGAATTATGTAAGTTAAAGATGTAATACTGTGTAAGATTAGCCCTGCAAAATCTTCGTCTATAAACTCTAATCCATCTTCGCATTATTTTGAATAAGAGAGCTTGATCCATCTCCAAACTTTTTCTCTACACAGCTTGAGTCGAATATAATGTTTAAACAGGAAACTCATGCGGTTTAATATTAGTGATCCTTCAATCAATTGCTATAATCAAAGTCATCATTTTTTAAATCATCATTAGTAAACATGGAGAAAATTTCATCTATTATATAAAAGAGAGAATAAAAAGAATTTGTATCTGATCTCAACGGAAGTAAGTAGTAACCAATATAATCTTAGTCCAATGGTCTTAACTTGTGTTTATCATGTCATCATAAATTCCATCTCGTGTATTCTGCATGAAGTCATAAACACGATCACTTAGTAAGACGACTTAACAACACAACAACAACAGTTTCGTAAAAATTTGAACACTTTTGCCAATTTACTTTGCTTCTGGCGGTGAAATTTAGGGCTCGTTTAGTTCGTTGATTCGAATTGAGATGTGATTTTATGTGAGAGCTTTTTACTATAATAAAAAAGTTAAATGTGACTGTTTCTGACGTTTTGTGCACAACCTTTGCTTGTTAATGAGCAGCATAATGATATTTGAGTAATTAAAATTCAGCCAGCAAAATCATGCGATCCACGTTATGGAAAAGCTAATGGATGACACCCAATCACTGAAAAACTGTAAAAATATAATTGCTAACCGCATATACTGCAAAAAGATTTCTTCTTGTGGAAGGATGACAAATAGTGACTACCAAACAAGTCTTCAAAAAAGAAAAAATGAATTTAGGATTAATCTCGAGAATAATCTCGAACTGTTGTATATCATGTTATACTTTGATCCATGTTTCTAAAATTGATCCGGATCTATCTTGATACAGTAAAGAAGGGTTTGGTATAAACTATAAAGTTCGTATTTTGTTTGTGGTATATTTCATTTGGTTTTCTTCTAACTGTATAGGTAATAATCCAACTACCCACCATGCACAACTCTTGCCTTTTTTTTTTTTTACCAACTAATTGAATTATGATCAACTTAATTATACCGAGATAGATCGAGGTCAATTTCAAATATTTTTAAATTAGAGACTAAAATGAAATTTAGTATAAAAGTCATAGAACATCCTTTAGATTAATCCTAGAAGTTAATTAATGATATGCTTTTTAATATGACAACAACTGCGACACGTGATGATACTTTTCCAATTTTTGTACTAACTTCTGCGTTGTTATTCAATTATTGGTGGCTGCAATTTATAAACGTAACAATTTTTAAACACCTTCTACTTAAAGAATGATAACTCAAAAATTAGTATAAAAATTAGGATTAAAAGTAATGTCTTAACATTATTCTATTTCTATTATCAAAGAGTTGCTTTGCAGGTACAATTTTTTGTTTCATAAAAAAGCAATTCTTTTTTCCCCTTCTTTTTTGAGATGTTATATAGTTACAAACCGCTGATATTTTAAGGATAAAGAGGGATATAGCATAATTGGTAGGGTGATTAATAAATTATAGTATATTTTTAAAAATTAGTAGATTATAGTATAATTTGAAATTTTAAGTTTAAAATATTACTAAAACCCCAAAAATATCTCAATACCTTCTTTTCCACTTCACATCTCTCTCCTAAATATCTATTTTTTAAAAAATAGTAAATTATAGCATATTCTTTAAAATAGGTAGATTATAGTCAAGTCCACTATGGCCGGCTCTGACGATCAACTCCAGCAATCGGTTGCCATTTTTCGACGACTGATGACATTTTTTGGCGGTTGTTTTTTGGCGACCATTTCTCCAGTAACCGTTTAGCACCGTGTATTTATAGGTAAATACCGTATTTACTAATAAATATTATATTTATCTGAAAATCCAACAATCATTTTCATGGAGACGGTTTAACAATGTATTTATCTGTGAATACTGTATTTGTCAGTAAATACCGTATTTACTACTAAATATCATATTTACCTGAAAATTCGTTCGTCAACTCCGGTGATCGTTTAACACTCTATTTATTGATAAATACTGTGTTTACTAGTAAATATTGTATTTATTAGCAAATATCATATTTATAAAAAAAAAAAGACACGGCTGGCGGCCCGACACCAACGATCGTTTACTGGTAAATATCATATTTACCAGTATATACGTATATGCTAATAAATATCATATTTATTTAAAAATCTGGACACCGACTTTGGTGACCGTTTAACATAGTATTTATCAGTAAATACCGTGTTTACTAATAAATATCATATTTAGCTAAAAATCCAACCCCGACATTTAGCACTGTATTTACCGGTAAATACCATATTTATCCAAAAATCCAGTCACTGATTCTGATGACCGTTTAACATTGTATTTATTAATAAATACGATATTTATTAATAAATACATTATTTATTAGTAAATACTAAATACCGTATTTAATAGTAAATATCATATTTATTTAAAAATTTAGATACCGACTTTGACAACTGATAAGTATATTTATCAATAAATATCGTATTTACTAATAAATAAAGTATTTATCATATCAAAAATTAAATTTAATGAAATATGTATTAATAAATATAACATTTATTAAATTTAAAATTAAATTCAGTGAAGTATTTACTTATCAGCGTCGGAAATACTGTATTATCAAATCTCAGTTTTTTTTTTTTATTCTCCAGACATAAACAAATCAAAAGAAAATTTTTTAAAACTGCCATTGAAAAAATTAGCGGTTCTGTGTTGTATTTTCTCAACGTGAAACAAATCATCTCATTGCACAAACGATCACGGTAGAACAAAGTAGTAATGGTTCTTGTTTGTGAAGGCCAAATCGAAACCTCAAAGCTCCAAGGCAGACAATGAATCTGGTTCGTGAAGGCCAGATCGGCGAGTTCCCCGACCGAATTTGCCACGGAGCTCGGCGATGGGGAACATCATCGATCTGCGACAGAGATCGCGATCTGCTACGGAGATTAGTGAGGGCATCGGCGTTGTCCTCCATCTGCGACCTCCGACTGTTGGCGACGAAGGCAGTCCCCCAGCAGTTCCCCGGCGACGCAATACACAGAGAACGAGGAGAATCAACGTTGCTTTGCTCCTTTGCGTTGCCGGAGATGATGGAGGTGTTCACCTGATCTGGGAGATCGCGTTGTCTGCGACTAGAAATCTGTTCGCGAATCGGAGAGAGAGGGGGTAAAAGAGATCGGCCGAGGAGCGAGAGAGAGAGATCGGAGTCGCTACCTGAGATCGGGACTAGAGATCGTGAGTGAAATCCACCACGGCGTGACAATCCCGATGTCTGGTGGCGCTAGGATGGAGATAGCATGAACATAGAGAGAGAAGTGACTGAATGAACAATGGCGGGGGGGGAGGAGGGAAGAGAGGAAAGGGGCGTAAAAAATCACTCCGAACCCGAGCCTATCCAACCCGGCCATATCCGAAAATATGGAGTTTTTTTTCTTTTTTCAGTTTATAATTAGCCTAACCCGCAATGGACAGGTACGGTCGCGGGTTCAGGCTCTAAAAGCCCCGTGTAACCTTATCCGGTCAAAACCCTCTGCATGTTAAAAAAAAATGAGAATGCGAGAACATTTGGTCTCTGTTAACCCGGAATACCACTCTTTCTCATAATTTACCCATGCAAAAGTAGCAATTAAGCAAAGAATCACCCAATTTGGAGTTGGTTTACCGGTAGAAAAGCAACAAATAAGACTGAAATAAGTAAATTTGGAGTTGGTTTGCCTGAAGTAACCCGGCCAACCCGAGGTAACCGAATGATATACAGGTTTTGGGATTAATTCACATGTTGCGCCCCAGTATTTTTTCAGGCCGATTATTGCGGGCCGGTCCAAACAAACCCAAAAATTGACCCTACCCAGCTGACTTTCACACCTAACTGGTGGGGTTGTGTAAGGATAAATTCAAAACAAAACCCTAAAAAAAGGTAAATTTAGAAAAGAACGTTTTGTTTCATTAAGGAGATTTAAAATATGCTATAATTTTACTAACGTTTAAAAATAAGCTATATGCTTCAAATGTTTATACAAAAATGTCATTTGCTGCATTTTCCCTGTATAAGGAGAAATATTGATCAAAGTTAATTGGAATGTAATAGCAATGTACCACATCAAACTTTAACTCAGACGGGTCTATTATGTCTCCTCCTCTTGAAAGTTCCTCTTCCTGAAAGTTCTTCCTCAAAGTTTTTGTTGTCATTCTTGTGGTCCACCTGTCCTGTTGCATGAGATGTGTATACCAAAGAAAAAAAAGAAAAAAACTTTAACAAATATGGATTATGTTGTCTAATAATGGCCGAAATTTGGGCATACTTGATTGATGACCCACACAGAAGATGAATGATCATTCCCCAAAGAATACAAAAGCGGGAGGCAAAAGAGCAAGCCTTGTCTGACAGATGGAACTATTATTGGTACCACCGACCCACACAGGTGACTTGAGGACCCCCTTTACAGGGAAAAGAGAGAGCATTTAGAGAACCAAAAAAAGCCAACGGTTTTTAAGACATGCCTCAATTATGATATTTCACACTCCAAAATATCAGACACACGACGTTTTCTCATTCTCCATTCTTTTCTTTTCTTCTCTTCTCTTTATTGACCAACTTTCCAGCTTAAATTGCGCCAAATTGCTTTTTTGGTCACACCCACAAGTGGGCCCCTCCTGCACTCTTTTCCCCTGTCCCATAAGATGATGAACCCAAATAATATTGGTCTTGTTCCTCCCTGCTCTGCTGTGAGCCAATTAGCATAAAGGCCATGTGGGAATGCAAGCGAAATTAGCTATGATACAACCCATCTCTTTGAAAGTGGAATTGAGATAAATAATAAAGTAATAAGAGGATAAAGATGGACATATTTTGATGTTCCTTTTGTTGTAATGATGTTTGGGATTTATTTTGATGAGTTTCCCTTCAAATTTACCTGGTCTTATATGTTTGATATGATCTAAGAGTCCCTTTTGGTTTAAGTCGTCTTAACAATACTAATTATGATTACATTTGGCCTCACATGATTTGACCTACTCGAGTAATACTATTTTTTCCTTCTTCTCTTCTCCAGATAGCATGCAAAATTAAATACCCTACCACCTCCAATTGAAGACTCTTATCAGTCCATATGTCGTGCGGCGTGACGTTGGTCATGTGTAGTGACATGAGTAAATATTAAGCTTATCATTCAAATAGAATTGAGTTAGATATTTTCCGGTTTTATTGATAGATTGTAACATTTTCAAAATGTCAAAAGAGAATAATGACATCAATGATCTTTTTCCTTTGGGAAAAAAAAAAAAAAAAAAAAAAAAAAAAAAACTTAAAATTTTACTATCTAATATCCAGCATTTATCAGTCTTGTTTGAAATGACATGTCGCTTGGCCTAAATAACTAGGTTCATGTTTTGCCAACATTAAATTATGCGTGAATGAACCATCTTTCTCTCGAAATTAATTTTGTATAAATCCAATGTCTAAAGTTTTGGTTAGTACTAACTTTTATCGAATCACAAGAAACAAGACACGTTAATATGAGACGTGTATCGTATTGCAAACCAAACAACGCAATGTCTTACAGACGCACGTACTCTGAGCTAATGTAATAGTTCCAAAATTGGTCCATCATGTCACGTGGGTGCACGTTCATACTAGTTGTTCCAATATATCTCCTCTAATCGCAATTAACAAACAAAGTCGGTGACACAAGTCGGTCACAATTAACGAAACCTGTATATATATATATATATTATATATATATATATATATAATTTAAATCTCTCTACTAGAAAAGAAAATGCACGTGACGTGAGAGTTCGTGTTGATTGTTAAACATGATCCTTTCCTTCTCAATGAAATACGAATGCCTTGTTTTGCATGTAAATGGAAGTAAAGACAAGATAAGTGTTCACACCACAATGGGTTAACACAGACAAGAAGCATTAACTCAAACCAATATAACCACAACCATCACAACAAACATCACGTGCTCTGCCATAACCACTACCTTTGGTTTTGTTTTTTTTTTTTTTTTTTGGGGTAATCTACTTCTGGTCAAATTTAGTCAAACGTATTTCATGTGAAAAAATATACACACTCCGTGGAAATGTTTGGTTTATAGATTAGAATCATAAAATTAGAATTATTTTTAATTTACGTGTATTTTTTGTGAGAAAAAATACTATAGCGAACTATGAACCATGATTCGAATCAGAGTACGAATCCCTCAACTAAACAACCCCTTAATGTTCATGTTTTATGAAATCGCATATAAATGCAGGAACCATTTGGTCTTACGTTTTGAGTATCTGAAACACTTTGTTAAAATGCATCACTACACTTTCGTTACTTTTTAGACAAATTTTACGGTAGGAATATTGTTTTTATTATTAGATTAATTTTTTTAAAAAGTCTATTTGTAAGTGTTTACATTAAAAATTTATAGCGCGTAATATAAAACTGTGAGGTGTAACACAAAACTGCTCCTCACAAATAAGACCGTTAAAGATTACCCAACTAAAACATAGTTCTTACTTCTTATTGATAAGATAAAATAGCAGTTCCTACCTTAAAAGTTCCCAACTTTATAATGGTTTCCCATTTACCACTGTGCTATTTGGATCAACGATTTCACTTGGTAATGCTTTCTATCTTCTATTTTGTGGTAGGGAAGTTTGAAACTGCAGCTACCAACAAGAGCTTGTGGCAACAATACTATGGGTTGTGGTTGAAGAAATATTGTAACCGAGTATTGAAATGTATTTACCAGTGTCCTTGCTGAGTTGCGATATAAATTAATTAAATCATATAAACAAATGAACATTTAATTCATGAATTCAAAATCATAATTCAGAATTATGATTCAGAACTATTTTGATTTACGTGTTTTTTGTGAGAAAATTTTATAACGAACCACAAATCATAATTCAAATCATGACACGAATACACCAACTAAACGCAAGAGATTGGAGCAGGAGAGCAAATTAAAAAAAAATCATAACCCAGATTCCATTGCCACTAGAATACAAATCATGTGTCCACTCCAACATAGGAGACTGGTACAAAATGTCCACTTAATTTTAAGTTTCAAACAAGAAGCTCGTATTGTTTCCAGCAGCAGCAAAACCCCCATCTTTAATTCCCTCTATGCACCATTCATTGCACCATCAACATGAACTGTGTTTCCATCTTCCAGATTCTTGCCATTGACTTGAGTTCTCTGCCTCTGCACAAACAAAAGCAGAAAAAAATGTTTAGTTACATCAATGCAGAAAAAGGTTTTCCGCATCAGTGAACGATCCAACTTACCCAATCAGCAGGGTCTCCTGAGTTCCCATTCAAGAGTTTGTGAGTCTCTTCTTTGGTCCTTCCATCCTTCTCTTTGTTAGTCACCGGTAGCAAGAGAGACCCAATTCCATTGCTCCGATCAGGTAACTCTACGGGAAACATGTAATAGTCAGCACGGCTGCTCGATAATGGCTAACGCTTCAAAACAATAATAACAATAATAAAACACAAACAAAACATCCTCACCTGCAAACTTCTTGTCAATAAAGAATACCACAAAATTGACGGTATACCTGCAGGAAATCATATTGTATAAATGAATAAGCAATCAGGGGCGAGAAACAAAAGAAGGGCAAAGACGCTCATTATCTTCATTTTCTTTTCATTTTCCTTGCAGGTGACCCTGCTGATTGCAGCTGAGGAAGAGAAACATATAAATAAATAGAAAAGATCCTTCTGCAAATATAAATGTTTTGACCAAAGACATCGGCCATACCAAGCGACAACAACATCAACGGTGTAATGCTTGCGCGATGCCACAATCAAGAAACTCTGGATGATGGCAAGCAACCAAGAAAGCTGCTTTATACTCCTGCAATCAAGTAGAATTCAAGATCCATTAGCAAAAAAAAAAAAAAAAAACAAAAGAGTAGAATTCAATATCAGACAGAAGAAGCTCCATCTAGTGAGGTTATATTCAGTTAGATAGCAGTTTTGGAATAGGCATTGATCATACCGTGCCAGATGAAAACCAAATGCAATACCTGCGAGTGCCGTACTTCTGGTACGTGCGCACAAAGACAAGAGTAAAGATCATGTGTGATGAAAAAATCAAATCACCACAACCATATATAACGCCACGAGGAACTGCACAAGTGAGAATAAAAAATAAGCACAAAATGTAGTAAACCAGGCAAAAAAGCTAAAAAAGCTGGAATAAACAAAAGATCACTCACAGTTTATCAAGAGGACCTCAAGAACACTCTTTGGAGGAGGCAGCCTGGCAAGCTTTGAACCCTGTACGGCAGAACACATTCTTAGCTTTATATTATTCTTTTGTTCCTAAATCTCATAAAGAGTCAAAACAATTTTCTCAATTATCAAAAGAATAAAATAAAAAGAAAACAACATTCCACCTCGCAAGATTATAATATTATATATAAAAAATATACCTCACGGCAATGGTAATTTGGACCAGGAAGCTGGGTAGAATAGAATGTGATTATCCGGAGGAACTGAGAAGCCTGTGGCAGAAAAATAAAGACACTGAGAGAAAATTTTGAGGATTGATTCTGCTAAATAATGATAATGTTTATTGAAAGAAACATCCGGAGAGCTCAATAGTTTTCATGAACTAAAATACCCATTCAAAACAAACAAAACATAAAAAACTTGACCCAGCAGAGGAAGGAATGAACAAGATATATATATATATATATATAGATGTATACATATTTACATATATATGTATATATATGCACACATATATAAATATATATATATATATATATGTAAGCATAGCGGGATATTCCGCTCTAATATGAATATGCTTCCCTGAAGAATTAGGTGTCAAAATAATTCCAGTCATAAAAAAGAGAAGTTAAAAACTAAACTGGCATTTTCTAATTTCTAATTGAGACACAACTTCACACATTTTCCCACTAATCATACTTCCCAATCTTACCAATTCTCTCTTCAACCATCCTAATATAAGCCCAAATGACAGATTACTAAACTAAAGAAATAAAAATAATAATAATAATCCAGAACATAATATAATGGTTAAAAATAATTGATAGTCATCACTTACAACTAAAAATGCCAGAACCCTGCACCATACTATAACTGTGTAGATCTTCTTACTCTTGAAAATGAAAGGATGGAAAGTCCACTGCAACAAACATGCTTCAAATAAGCCAAACGATTAACTAAAGTGTAAAGTTTTATAATGGCACTCTCAAATGACATGGGATTATCAAAATTCATGAAAAAGAGTAGCTTAAGTACAAAATACTATGGAGTGGTGATAACAGATAAATAGAGAAAATGAAACCAAAAGTAAAATTAACGAAAACAAGAGAATAAACCTTACCAAGAAAAAAGATACAAAGATAAAGGTGAACAAGGTCTCACTGATATAAGCTTTGTCTTGCCCAAGCTCCTATTATGGCTCAAAAATTAAAGGTAAGAAGGCATTGTCATATTTATAAGATCAACGAGCAGTGAGCACTCGAGAAAAACTACTCAGAACGAAAGACAAAGCAAAAGGATAACAAATTGATACATACCGGAAGAAGCATGAAGCCAACGTCCTGGAGTGTTGGACCCGGTCGATGTATGTAATGAACTCCTCGAGCAGCCAAACCATGTATATACTGTGGGTGAAGAAAGATCAACGTTTAACTTTAAGACTTGCAAGACATTTTAGCAACAGGCAAAGTAAGATGATAGAACATTATACACAAACCCTTTAAAAGACAAAATAAATATTAATGTACAAAATGCAAGGCATTTTTAATAATAAACAGATAAAGTTACAACCATGCCGTGACATATCATAAAAACTAAGCGAACACTGGACTGGAAGCAATGAATTGCTGGAACCAATTCAAATAAGAAAAAGATGGGAAAACCTATGAAATGTCAAATCAATCAACATTTTATCAGATTCCAAGTCGGAAGGTAAATTAAAAATGGGAATCTAGAATGTGCAAGAACAATCATTTGGGACAAAATCTTCTCTCAACAAACGTGAAAGTAACCTTTTACCAGTTCATACTTTAAAATTTTCTAGATGAAAAAAAAAAGCCTACAATTTATATATATATGTATGTATATAACTGACCGGGCCTGCACATCATGTAATCCCTCATCAAACACAAACCCAAAACTTAAAACAAAAATGTTAAGTGTAACAACTGTCCAACCACAACTCAAATCATTTCTTTTTTTCTTTTTTTTCTGATCCAAATCTCACAAACAAGACTTTCCAACTTCTTAACAAACAAAACTTTCCCAAAAGAAAAACAATAAAAATAGATGAAAATATTTCTTGAGCGATGCATCAAAATGGGAAACCTGACAAACAACTCCCGCTAACAGATATTTCCAATTCTCGGCAAGAAGATTGAGCTCTGTGGTTGTCTCTGCGCAAATTCGCTTCCATAGCTTCACACCAAAACAAATAATAAATAAATAAATAAAAGAACAAAAACCCAAATCATCATAAGCACAAAAAAGCAGGAAAAAGAAGATCTTTATTCCTAGCCATCAATGCAAAGATAGTTATAAGACAAACCCAAAAAGGAAACCAGAAAAAAAAAAAAAAAGGTACAAACCTTTGACGACTCGCGACCAATGTAAAACGTCATCTTATTCTTGTTCTTCTTCTCTTCTATGTGTAACCACCACTTCCATATTACTTCACAACCAAACTCTTTTCAAGGTCAACATCGCTCATCACACAAATTTGCCCACTCAAAAATATTTTCCACCAATTAAAAAAAGACTAAAAAACTTAACAATCTCTTCGACCCAGAAAATAATTAAAACCGGAGATCTGATCAAAGCCCACCAAGCGATTTTAAAGACGAAACCGAGAAAAGGGTCTTGGATGTACAAAACAAGAAGAGGGTTGGGTTTGTTTTGAAAAATCAAAAAACAAAAAACGAAAATGAAAAAAAAGGGTTTTTTTTTTGTGATTTGTTTTTCTTTTTCTTAATATTCTGTTCTTTCTGGGCTTTTGGGTATTATTTTTATGTATGTGTACGCGAGTTCAACACGGAGAATAGAATTGAAGTAAGATGAATGGAATTTGTAAAAGAAAGAGGGGAAATTGGCTTTTATTAGCAGACGACGAAATGAGAAAGATCGCCGCTACTACTGTTTTGTTGTGCCAACGCGAGGCTTACGCGAACGAACCAACCCCTTTTTCCTTTTCCTTATTTTTTTTAATTTCAAATATGCCTTAATTTGAATCTGACGACACTATTGCCAGGAAAGTGAGTGTGACAGCAAGACAATGAGAGGGACTTAGAAATATAAAATAAGATTTTCTTAAGATAGGAAAAAGAAATATCAAAATTAAATAAATTAATAAAATTTTGGGGGAGAAGCAAAATATTCTCTTTTCTCCTGTGTTTATTTTTTTGAATTAATCTAATAAATTCCCCTCAAATTAAATTTTTTTCCCCTCTCAACAAGCTCTCGATTAGTGTTGCACTTCTGAGTATAATAATATTTTAGTCTCTGTACATTTAATTTGGACATATTAGATGCTGCACTTTTTTTTTGAAAGTTTTAGTCCCTATAACTTAAAATTTTAGGAAAAAAACTTATGTATATGCAAATTTTCTCCTTTTTACTATTAAAACTTATTGTAATTATTTATGTAAAGTTTTTAATTGTTATATAATAAAGATGTGACTATCTATATTTAATTTTAAAAATTATTCATTGATTTTAGTGCCAAGAACTAAAGCAGTCAAAAATTAAAAATTTAAAGACTAATATGTTAAAACTAAAAATTTAGAGACCAAAATGTCATTATCCTCAAAGTTTATGGACTAAGGGAGCCAATAATTTTTTTATAAAATTGTTTAAAATAATTCATAATTAGTATAATTTTATAAGTATTTATTAAATTATTAATTTTATGTCAATTTATCCTCTAATATTTTTTTTTTTAAAAATGGGCAATTTGCTTAAAAATAATCACCCCCTTTTTATAGAGTTGTCAAACGTGCCGTACTGGGCCGGCACGACACACTTGACCCCAGGCCCATCACGGGCCTGGGCCGTGCCTGGGCCGGGCCTGAGAAGAAAAACTCAGGCCCTGGCCCTAGTCCATAAGGGCCAAGGCCGGGCCTAGGCCCAGGCCCTTCACGGGCCGGCCCCGGCTCTTGTTTTTTTTTAATTTAATTAAAAAAAATATCAAATGCCCCAAAAGAGGTGATTTTATTGAATTGACGTAATAGGAGTACACGTAAATGACTGCCTCGTTAAAAACCTTGCTAAGTAAAACCCATGGGGAGATCGGGACAAAACCTTAGCGAAGGAAAAAAGAGTGCAGTAGCTAGGAATAGTAAATTACAAACCTAAGTGCTTCCAGAAGATTCTGTTATTTCTAAGTTAGAAAAATATTCTTGCATCGAATCATCTGTGTATTGTTGTTTTCGTCTTCTGGCATCTTCCCAGTCTTTAACTCACATTAGTCCCTCCAAGATATCTGGATGCATTCTGCTTCTCTTCTCGTCAAGAATTCGGTTGCTTGCGCTAAAAGCTTGCTCCGATGCTACCGTTGACACTGGAGTTGTCAGAATGTCACGAGCTATTATGGACAGTGTTGGAAAATGATCTATCTTGCTCTTCCACCACTGTAAGATGTCTAGTTTGTCGTCATCGATTACAAAATTTGCTTCAAAATATTTGGCTAGTTCCATAGACGCTTGTGTTGAGGACGATCCTGCAGTTTTCTCTTTCTTCTTCTCCACGACGATCCTTTAGGCCCCGAATTGGTAGTTGACAACGAAGTTCCCTGTTCTTTTTTACCCGTGCTATATTTTGCTTCATACAAACTAAAAACTTTTTCTAACATTTTCTTAGTGTCAATAATACTTAGTTGCATATCTATTTTTAAATTCTCTGCAATAGCAGTCATCAATGATTCAGTTCCATCTACTCCGCACCTAGGATCTAAAATGGTTGCCAATGCATATAACATAGGACAACCTGACCAATAACTTTTAAATTTATTTTCCATTAAGTTAACTATATTCCCAAAAAGTTGTGTAGCCCTATAATAAGAAAATGTTTCTGAAATATTAAATAGTTGATGTAAAGCTAAATGTGCAGTAGGATAATAAACTCCAGAAAGTAATTCAGTAGCATTGTAAAAAACTTCTAAAAATTTAAAAAAAAATACTCA